>NW_027466194.1:107500-125000 GCF_046127955.1 Nelusetta ayraudi | reverse complement strand
AAGCCAAAACGCCTCAAAACCTCAAACTGTCGAACACACGCTGTGTGAAAACTAAAAAAAACAAAACAAAACCCAGCAGTGAGGCCAGAAAAGGCAGAGGTCCGAGCTCGAAACCAAACTCTGTGAGGTGTGAGTGTGTGAGAGAGAAAGTGGAAGGAAGTTTAGAAAGAGTATTTTACTTACTACTGACATGATTGTTAGGATGTAGTGCTCCAGGTTGCGTCCGTGGTGCCGCGTCATCTTGGCGTCTGCCGTCACCATCAGCTCCACGTAGCGAGGGTAGGACAGGAAACGCTTGCGCCGGCGAGAAGCTTTGCCACGGGCGCCGCCCCCGCCGCCATCCGCCCGCCGCTGGTCGATGGCGGTCCTGAGGAAGTCCAGCTCCTCGCTGACGGACCCTCGGCCGCTCTCAAACACTACGGGCCGCTCCGATTCACCTGGTCGAGGAGAGAGAAGAACCAGGCTGACTCGGTGCGTGTTGGTTCGCACCAAGTGGCTAAACATGGTATTGCAGCTACTAATCCCAACGCTGCCCCGATGGCCCATTCCAATGAAGAAAAAAAAAAAAAGAATAAAAAGACATCCGTCAAAGCAGCGACAGGACTCTTCGAACTGAAAACAGATTTTTTTTCATCTGAGCCTTAAAAATATTGTTGTTTGTTCACGAGAACTTGTGAAGAGACTTTGACCTCCATAATAAACACCCAAAGGAGCTGGAAGTTTCATAATTACAATAGTCTCATTGAGTGTCACAGCATCTGCTTATGTGAAGGAAGTCCCTGATGTCAGCAGCAGAAACCACAGCGCAGTGAAAACACTTTGGGGAAGTTGAGAAAGTGCAGTTTAATCGCTTTGCTGGACTAAAGTTTGTTCAGAGAGCGCCTTCCCTCAACAGCAGCAGAGAGCGCAGGCCGATGCTTGGACACCAACGAACATAACAGAGAACTTATCATGCACGTTACGAGCACGAATGAGGTTGTGAAGCTGCAGAGACGCGCAGTGAGGATTTCCCTCTGGGAATACTGTCAACTCCGACTGCAGCGCTCTCTGAACTCTCTCTGGCTCCAGTCTGCAGAGTGGCAGCAAAATCTCAAATCATCCCCAGAATGTACAGCCCTGAATGTGTCGTCGACGTAAAGCAGGAGAAAAAAAATCAACCGCAGACTCACGACGCCAGACGGAAAAGCGTCCTGCAGTCAGTGACTCGGACTCTTCCTGCTGGAGTTGCACATGTGAAAGATAAAAGACGCAAGTCACGCTCTCTGAATCCTCCAAGCAGTGACGGGTGGGGGGGGGAGGTCAAGGAAGTCGTCACCGCCGTCCAGGTCCACGGGGGGAGGTTTAGTACAGAACAAAAAGAAAAGACAGACGGCGGTCCGGCTACTGAGCAGGGAAGCACCTCTGGCCGGGCAGCGACGGATCGTTGTGCCGTCATCATTTAGATTACGGATGCACACGTCAGCTGACTGTCTGTACAGTGTCAGAGTCAAAGTGGCTCAAGCCAAGACCAAGAATTAAGAGCATCAGATGAGTTTCCATTGGCTTTGTGTGTGTGTGTGTTTGCAGAAGAAACAGGCCACCTGAGGACAAAGTGCAGCCCGACTGGACTCGGCAGTGTTGTCCATACATGCACAGCAACATGTGATAGTCGGAAAGGAAAATATTTCTTTTGTAGTTTTTGGCTGCTTGTCAAGTGGGGGAGGGGTGGGGTGGACTTTTAAGATCCGCCGGGGGGACGGTGGTGGTGGTGGTGGTGGTGGTGGTGGTGGTGGGGGGGGGGGGAGCGGGTGCAGAAATAGAGCCATAAAAATGAGTTAGTACGTTGTGCAGACACACTACACCAGTGTTCTTCCACGAGATGTATCAGAAGTGCACTCAGAGTTTCCACACAGTGGAGACGCAACACTGTCACAGTGTTTGAAGGCCAGCAACCTGTGTGGCAGGAGAATGCATGCATTGTCTGGCACGAGTTGACTGACTCCTCTTCACCCTGCAGTTTGTCAGGAGCCTCCTTGGTCTAGAATCACCGATCATATTTGTCCAGTGACATCACAATTCAAAACATAAAGTGAATCATCATCGGAGTTCACTTCCAAACTCCTGTTCACGTAAACACCACACAGAGTTTGATTGACATATTAAGCTCCTCCCACCACATACACACACACAGTGACCTTCGAACTTTACGTTGGACTCACTTTTAAAAAGACGCCAGTCAATCACTATGTATTGATAGTGCTAGTCTACTACTTCTTTTAGCACCAGTCCACACAGTAGCACGGTTTCCGGTTTCAACAACGCTAAAGCTACACCAAAATATATAACATACGTGTTTTAAAAGTGAGTCTGAGGTGAAGCTTGAAGTGGGATGGGTGTGCATGTGGTGGGGGTGTTTTCAAATTGCTAATATCTAAATAACAAAGCGAGCACTTTGGAAAGAAACTGTTTATGGTGTTTACACGAGTGGGCTCGGTCTTCCACTCGAGTAAAAGTCAGGCCAAAGCGGTAGTTTGAAAGATTGCACTACCAGCAGGGGATGAAGGTGAGAATGAAATGACACAGTAACGTCGCTCCGCTTCCTCAAGAGTTCTTACGGCTGGACAAAATATTGGTTGCACTCTGAGGCAGGCGGCGGAGAGAGATGACAACCTCTGTCGCAGGTCGGGGCCTGGAGTGTTCTGTAATGATTGCTGTCACACCGAGGGAAGATCTGTGTAATCACGGAGGCTGTCTGTCTGTCCGTCCGTCCAACCGTCCGTCCGTGTTCCTACAGTTCGCCAACAGTCAGTCTGACCACCTGACGTCACCATCTGCTTTCTACAAACACTGAATTTCCATTTACATCGTGACCATATTCCTCTCCATGCGCTTGCATCCTCATTTCCACGCAATAAAGAGGAGAGCCGGGGGAGGACGAGTGCTTGAATTCAGATATGTGCTGAAAATATGGAAATAAATTGGCCACTGCTGCAGTCAGGTCACATGTTCACTGTGAAAGCCAGCTGCATATCACAAAAACAAATGCAACTTTGCTTTGTTTTCTTTGGGCTTATTTCCTCTGACAAAACCAAAAAGTAAAAGCTTGAGCCAGAGCTTGTGTTGTTGTTGTTGTTGTTGTTGTTGTTGTTGTTGTTGTTGCAGCTGCCAGCCAGTTAAGGCAGGTGCACATCTGCCCCAGGTATGCCAGGTGTGGACCACTTTAAAGAAAAACAAACAGTCAGAAAAAAAAATACAAGTCAAGAGCTGGAGGTTCCATCCAGGATCCTGAAGTTCCTGCTATCACATCCACCACTCACATCGCGGATGAGTCGCACATGTAGGAGGGAAGAATCATTGGAAACCGAGAGCAGAAAGAGTTGAGAGGATCTGAGATTCATCGACCAGCTGAGATGAATCTCCATGGCCATCCAGGGAGACGGGCTCTTTTGTGAGATCCTGGAGGGAAAGAAAAGAACCTCTCTGGAGGCCCGGCAAGCTAAAGCCCTTCAACAGACTCATCACCTCAGAGGCTCCCACATCAAAGGGATTATCAGTGCACAAATATCTACATCGGGCCGCCATAAAGTGCTGCTAAGTCGCCCGGTGCAAGCGGGTGTGAGATGAAAAAAAAATGAAGAGAGAGAGAGAGAGAGAGAGAGAGAGAGAGAGAGAGAGAGAGAGAGAAGGCCTCTGTTGTAATAGCATTTGAATCAGTGCAGATTAGCCACACACAACCTTTTTCCCTCAAATCTCCTTAGGTTGAAATCCTTCCCTCACTAGGTAGTGAGCCGCTACTTACACCATGAGAAGACAGCGGTGATCGCCCTGATCGCCCTGATCGCCCCGACCGCCCGACACACAACAACACCCTCTTTGGGCATCCAGTTGGGGGAAAACCAGCCAGACGCTGTTTGCGAGGTCTTTTGACGAACACAATCCAGCCGTGTGACGCAGTGTGTGTGTGTGTGTGTGTGTGTGTGTTTTTACTTCTAGCTCTTCAAGCTCGAGCCTCGGAGCTGCAACAGATGCAGACCTCTGACCTTTTTTTTCACAGTGCTGCTCCGACTTCAGCTGCCAAACTTCAAAACCTGCACTTTTTTCATCCGCGTGCCAAGAAACTGTAACTCAGACACTCACCACCGCCGCTGAAACTGTTAACACCGGGTTTAATTACACATCAGGCGCGTCTGCACGTTTAGACTCATCCGTCATCAACATTCAACCGCATTTTCTTTTTCTTTTTCTTTTTTTTTTTTACAGGTCTGACATGGTGCACCTTTAAACGCACCTTAAAGTGCGTCTCTATAGACGGTCGGTGAACTCCTCGCCAATGAGAAAAAGACGCCTTCCTCTCGGATGGTGTGTGCTTGAAAAGGCAGCTGTGGAATTTTGTGATGTCACAAAGGGTCCAGAATTTCAGAACTGTCTGTTCCCACCGCTTGTACATCACATTACAAGATTAGCCATGTTGTTGTTGTTGTTGTTGTTGTTGTTGTTGTTGTTGTTTTCTTACTCTCTTCAACACAGGCCCAAGGTGCATCAAAGCGGTTTTAAGTCGAAGCTACAACAACAAGCTTCTGCAACAGGCAGTAAACACAAGGCTAAATGTTGAGTTTTGTTTTTTTCATCACTGATCATACAAGGCTGCTTCGCTTCGCTGGAGTTCAGGAGGAAATTTAAGGATGTGAAAATGAAAAAGTGAAAAGTCCTGGACCTGCGACGCTCGTGGCCGCACTTCGTGCATGTGGGCCGCTCGAGCGCCCGACTGTCGGAGAAGATAGCGAAGCCGCGCGGCAGATCAAAGGGCCGCTCTCTGACTCCCCCTCAGTTCCTCCTGTCAAAAGTATCAATGCCAGGAACCCCGACAATGGGGAACACACATTGCATTGTTGAACTAATTAACATTCTTGGTGCGCGGCTTGCCGAGAGTTAAAGTGTCCCGCTCCCCCGGGTGCCAATTAAATAGACAGTATAGTCAGTCTGCGATAGGTGCTCCGCCTCCGCCGGCCCTGCGGAGAGTCAGCCGGCTCGCTCCGGCTCTGGCGGTTTTCCACTGACAGCGCGTCTCAAGGTGGAGAACATTGTCGCAGACAAGAACGCAATTAAGTGCAATTGTGCGGCTAGACGGCGCGAGGCAGAGGCGTCTCGGCGCTGCCGCTATCGCTGCAGACGGAGGAGAAGAAGAAAGCTTTCAAAGTGAAGCGCCGTGGCTTTTTGACCTTGCGGGAAGACGGCGGCTCACTCACACACGTCCAGTTGTTGTCTGCAGCTCGGAGACGCGTGATGAAGACCGAGGCAGAGTGTCGGAGCTCCTCTGCAACTCCCCAGCAAGAAAAGAAGCTACTGGCTGTCCTCAAAGTCGCTACAAGTCGCTCAATGATGTAATCATCTCATTTGCATCGTGGTTCAGGAGCA
Source organism: Nelusetta ayraudi (assembly GCF_046127955.1). Lineage (NCBI taxonomy): Eukaryota > Metazoa > Chordata > Actinopteri > Tetraodontiformes > Monacanthidae > Nelusetta > Nelusetta ayraudi. The sequence continues at coordinate 119,606 of NW_027466194.1, read as the reverse complement.
CGTCACTGTAATGGCCACAGTAGGGCTGAGTGACAGAGGAATAAAGTTGTGGAAAAGATTCAAGAATATGTTCACAATTAGAAGTGAACCTGCTCCTGAGAGGAAGGAGACACGATGGCAATGACCTTTTCTTCTTCAATGGGGTTTGGGTTTTAAACGTTATGGTCCACGTCTACAGCAAGTAAGCATGGCATCACAATTAGGTGCAGCTGAGAGGAATGACACGTCGTCGTGTCATATTTGAGTTACCAAAAGTCTCCAATAGCAGAAAAAGTCACGAGTTGCTTTTAAGAAAAAAAAAAAAGAAAAAAGCTAGAGGATTCTGAATACTGAGCCGACTTAGCAACAGAATCACTAAGTTGGCAACACTGCTTTTATGAGTGACGGATGTAAACTGTACTGTGCTGCTTTATCTAACTGCAAATCACAGTTAGAATCGACTGTTGATAACAAAAATAACATTTGGGAAATGAAAAGAATTCCGGCAGAGCGTCTCATTCCTTCACTCGGTCCACTTGTGGATGCAAACGCTGATATTTAGCGGAGAGCTGGGGGCGGCACGGAGGAGTGCGCCGCTCCGTCTGACTTGAGGGAAAAAAAGGGCGGAAAATTTGCAAAACAAACCGCTGAAAAGGCCAAAGAAGAAGAAGAAGAAGAAGAAGAAGAAGAAGAAGAAGAAGAAGAAGTGGTGCCCGAGGCAGCGTGGACGGATGAAGCGTTTGGCACCGGGGGGGGGGAGAGAGGGGGGGCTGAATGGAATCCAAGCGGAGGGCACTTTTCCTATACTTGAGCTACTTGGCAGCAGCCTGCGTTGTTGTAAGACTCTGATTGGAGATAATGCTGCTCCATCGGACTCAGTCCTGGATTGTATAACGACCAAAACAAACAAACAGAAATCCTTCAAATGTGCGGACCATGAAATTCTACGACTTGGCGTTTGAGTCCAAATTTGAGCCGATTAATCCAGGAGGTCTCGCCGGAGGCAGCGAGAGCCAATGAGGAGTCAGGAATCCAACAGCCAGGGTGGTTTTTCCTTCACCTCCAAGGTCCGACTGAAGGTTGTGTTCCTCCGTCCGGCTTCAGCCTGGATGTTTCCAACTGAAAACCAACTGATATTTGGTGGACTTGAGCGGGTGACCTCCCTAAGTCATGCTGAAGGGCAACGTGGGTGGACGGTCTACGCTTCACCACCCCTTTCCCCCAGTGTTTAACCTCATCAACCTCTTTCTTTTTGTTTGTTTTGGTGCCCCAACTCACTAAGAGCAGATTGAGCCGTTTCATTTTCAGAACTCAGGTCTGCCCCAGTTGGTCGGGGAAGCGGCAGGAGACGGTAGACAGCGGCAGAAAATATCCCCAGCTGGAATCTGTCCCGGGAACTCCCGAGACAACACAGCCCGGCGGGACCGAAGTGGACACATGGCAGCCATTAGAGCCGTGAAAGGTCCAGCGATGTCCCACCAGTGTGTTGTCTAACTATCAGGCGGAAGCCAACTTGATTCCATTTAAAACTTGACTTCTTGTTTTTGTTCTTCTGTTGCGTTTGCAAAACTCATTTCAAGAGTTTTGCGCCTGAGGCCTCAAAAAAAAAGAATTGAGGCTCCAATTCAGACGCGTGATCGACCCCCCAGGTCTGAGATTTCATGATGTGTGAAGGCAAACAGCACTTTACAAAGCCACTTTAGAGAGCAGGTGTTGAGGAAGAGAATGGCAAACAGTGGGTGATGAGGGGAAGCGCTTTCAAGGGGGGGGGGGGGGGGGGGTGGGAGTGAGGTGGGGGTGCAGGAGCGCCCAAACAGGAAGCAAAGAAAGCAGCTTCTCACTGCTCAGCTCAGCAGAAACTGGGACGCCTCGTCCTCAGAGTGAGACCACGTTCACCCCTCATGGATGTAAACACTCCAAAACACCGGCGGGAACGCAAAGCACATGCACACAAAAGGTCAAAGCGTACTTTCTCTCTTTCTTTCTCTCTTTCTTTCTCCCTTTCTCCCTTTCTTTCATTCTTTTCCTGACCGACAACAAAAGCTACTTCCGTGGGGGAGGTCTGGTTTGTCCGGGGGGCCACAGGGGCCTCGGAGAAGCCGAAGCCTGGAGGAGGCCATGGGGGAGGAGAGGGGGGTTGGGGGGGTGGGGGGGGTACTCCACCCCATCACGAGGTGAAAGAAGGTGTCGTGGTGATCAACACCCCTCCGTCAGTCACATCCCTTCCAGGCTGCCGACCCCTCCTGACTGACCCCCGAGTCAAGAGTAAGGAAAAACAACAACAACAACAACAACAACAACAACAACTACAACAACAACAACAACTACAACAACAACAACTACAACACACAAAAACATGGAGTTTAATGCATGCACAGAGTCGACTGAGGCCCGACAAACCGGGCCAGGAATCCCGGCAACCGCACACCTCCAGCGGAAGAGTGGTGGGGGGGGGGGGGGGCTGGTGGTGGTGGTGGTGGGGGGGGGGAACACTCAAGGTCACATCCACCCGTCCAGTGAGTGACTCCATACAACCAGAGAAGTGAGGTCACAATCAACAAGTGCCTCTATTCACATACATGAAAGCGCAAAATACGGAGGGGGGGGTGGGGGGTGGGGGGGTGAGTCGAGGGGCGGCGGGGGGGGGATGTGAAGCGGGCAGCGATTCAAGTCGGCGAGTTCAAAACCCAGGCGGGGGAGGGCATTTCTTCCATGTAAATGAACCCATTGACCAAAAGAACCTGATGCTAGCATTTGAACTAGCATGTACACGCAGTGGGCACCGAGGGGAGACCCCTATACAAGCATTGTGTTGAGGGTCGGGGGGGCACAGGAGCCATGTGTGCCAAGTATTGCGCCATCAAAGCCGCCTGTCACATCGCCGTCGCCCCCCGCACCTCCCACCACCGCCCCTTTTCCCCAGTTGGCCATCAAGAATTCAGTGGGGTTGGTGGTGGTGGGGGGGGGTTGGGGCGGGGGGGGTGGCTCTGGGAGCCAAAAAATGTTGCCGTGGGGTTTTTACAACTGCTGATGTTTGGCTTTCAAGTTGCTCCCACTCCATTTGGCCCCTTCCAGACGCCGGACAGAATGTGTGTGAAGACACACAGCCAATGGCTATTCAGGAAAAGAGAAAAAAAAAAAGAGGGGGGAGGAGGGAGGGAGGGGGGGGGGGACCAGAGTGGCGTCCCCCCCCCTCCGTGTCACGTCGTGCCTCAGCCTCCAGAACAGGGAGGAGGAAGAAGACAGTGCGCCCCCATCTGCAGCCGCCCTCATCCTCGGGGGGGTCTATCTCTGTCGGGGGGGCGGGGGGGGGCTGCGACGGGTTCAAAGACAGGCGTCCCGTAGGACGTGTCGCCAGAGGAGGTTCTTCTGAGCCTTGTTGCTGTTTGGGCCCCCGGTTTGTTTCATCCGAGCGGAGCTTTTAAGAGCCACAGCACAAACACAACAAGGCGGCGGCTCTGACACATTAATCACCCGCTCTGCAGCAGCAGCGACCTACACCGCCGCGCTGCCTTCAACACCGGGCCACACAGGTTGAGCCACGCCGAGATCAAATTCACATTCAGATGGACTCCCTTTCCTTTCTTTTCCTTTTTTTTTGTTGTTGTTTTTTTGAAGGTGACTTCCATCCCGCTGATTTGAAGTGGAAAACATCCCGAGCGAAGGAGCTGCTTTCCAGCCGGGCCAGCGGGACACACAGGCAGAGGCAAAGCATCTGAAGACAGAGACTGTCACGCTGCTGAACAAACACAAGATTGATTCTTTTTTTTTTTTTTTTTCTTTCTCGCTTTGTTTTTTTTTCTCTACCTCACTAGAACCTTGGAAAGTGCGCCACTCCCACTGACATTTTAGCAGGTAGCGGCAGGAGCTCCGTTCACAGATCAACTGTTTGTTCCCGTCACAGTTGACAAGCTCAGAGTTGCAAAAAAAAAAAAAGAAATGAAAACCCAGCGTGGAAACAATCCAGTAAAGAGTGAGAACGTCCTTTCCCTCTCCAGGTGAGCGCCGCCTGTACAAACCCTGGAAACTCTGGCGGGCCGGCCCAGTCATCGCTCCGCCACTGGCCATCGTGTAACCAGGAAGAAGTGAGACGTCCTGTCAGGGAGAAGATCTCATCTCAGCGCCCCCTAATCTCTCGGCTGATACACATTTTGTTTCCGACACAAGTCGGCCCGCCGTTCCCCTCTCGAAATGCTCTTTCCCTCTGGAAAGATGAACAAAGAAAGAGAAAGGGGGGGGGGGGGGTCGGGGGGGGGGGGGGGGGGTGAAGCCAAACAAAAGTCCGGACTGAGGGCCGACGGCTGCCTGGCTAACAGATTGTTAGCTGGTTGCATTCAAGGCGTACGAAAGCTCGGGGCCGGATCGGACTGCGACTCACGCTTTTGATTTAGGAAAAGAAACACAGAGTGAAAAGACGACGGATCAGACAAAGACTCGCTTTTATCCTGGGAGAAGGACTTGACTCCCCCACCAGCTCCAAAAGGATCCGCAGACTATGATCTATATGTTGCCATAAGTCCGCAGCTGTTGGTTTCCGCAACTTGGGAATTGTGTTGCTTTTAGCACAATCAAAAAAAAAGTGAATCGGGTCAAACAGATGTTCTCAATGTTGTCGGAAAGAAACTTGTTGAAGAAAAATCCTCAAAGTCCTCATTCAACGTTTGCTGTGATGGTGGTTGGTACTCCGCAGTACAGTGAGTTTTACAGTCAGACCGAGTGCCAATAAACCACCACCATCACAGCAAACCTTTTCTTCAACAAACCCCAAAAGCTTTATAAAAGTAAAACACATAATAAAGCTTCGGCACACAAGGCCCAAGACAAAATGTGTGAATGCAGGGAGACGAACTAGCGATGAGACTCAGACACAAGTCTGGATGCAGACTGGAAGAGATGCACCTCAGAGAGTGTGTGTGGGGGGGGCGGGGGGGGACCTCAGTGAATCTTACAAGTGGTCCCAGTGACTCGCTGACGGAGCAGTGGGCTTGTTTTCCGCTGTTGCCGGGCAGAAGCACGTCCATCCGCAGTCATGACAGGATGATGCAGCATAAATCTGTATAGAATGGTCGACCTTGATCTTCCCCAAGCCCCGCCCACCTGCCTCACACACACACACACACACACACAGACACACACAGATACTTGTTCCCAGTCAGTTATTTTCTTCTCACACAGAAAATGTGCAGGACGTAAACACATGTGCTGTGTAAAAGGCCTTTGTTGAGACAAGAGGTCCGGTCGCACTGTGGTGACACTCTCAAGACCCCCGGGTTCCTGAGCCCAGCCGAACAGCAACCTGGACGGCTCTCCAGTCTTCAGGGTCCGGCACCAGCGCTTGGAGGAGCCCCAGCCAGTGTTTACATCTCACCTGCTAGTAGCAGCATGCACGCCGCTTCTTCCCTTAAAAAGACAGGATGGGCCTGGAAGTCTCGGCTCACCGAGGCCTTCAAAGAACCCATTTATCACGGCATCTGGAGAGGGTCGACGAGGGGAGTGGGCGGGGGGGGTGGGGGCAGGTAGGCCTTGTATCTGATCAGAGGCGAGGAGCTGCAGCCTGAGACACCTCAGCGTCCTAATCCAGATCCAGGCCCACGGGCTGCGTTTAATCCTGCTGCTGCTGCTGCTGCTGCTGCTGCTGCTGCTGCTGCTGCTGCTCATTGTTTGGCCGCCTGCCTTGGGTCCACGTGCACGTCCGCAAAAGGCGCCCAAAGGCTCTCTGTTTATTTTTTTTGCCCTCCCTTGCACAGGGAGTGTTTTCAGCGTGCAGGTAACGACAAGAATTGCAGAGTCATCAAGTATCTTTCCACAGCTGAGTGGATATTAAAGGATTATTATTAAACTACGAATTGTCGTAATTGTTACGGCCGATGTTCCCAAAACATCAGAAGTCAGCCCGGGGCTCTCGCCCACTCACTCCAGGGCTGGGGGGAGGGGGGGGGGGGGTGTCTAGGACTGGGGGGGGTTAGAGGAGCCTCCCACTTTCTCTGTTTACCACACACAGGCTGAGAGAGCAGGAAAAAAAGGGGCCAGAGCGTATCAAGGAGGTACTGGCCCCGGCCCCGCCCCCACCCCCAAGCCCCGGCACCGGCCCCGGCCCGGCACCGGCCCCGGCGCGTCACTCCAACTTCTTTAAACTGCTCGACGTGCACAATGAGCAGGCCACCGGGACGACAATGCCCGACTTCACACAACAAGCAAATCAAACGGGACGCACGTAAAAAGATTTATTGCACAGGGGCGACAAAGGGCCGCCCAGGGGGTTGGTAGACTCCCCTCCGTCACCCGGCTCTCTGTCGAGGGCCTCTCCACCACCCAAAGGCTCGCACCATAAAAATTCAAATGGATTCATGGAGGCGGGGAGGGGTGAGGAGGGTGAGGAGGGTGAGGAGGGGTGAGGAGGGTGAGGAGGGTGGGGAGGGTGAAGAGGGTGAGGAGGGTGAGGAGGGGTGAGTTGCGGGGACTTTTCATTCGAGCTTCCAAGCAGAACAGCTCTCCAGTCTCCAGCTCTTCTTTCTACTGCAAACCACGGTGGAAATGATTCCCTCCCAGTCCGAGAGCCTCAGACTGGAAGCTTCATCAGAGCAACACCAGGCAGCGCTCGAGCATGTGTGTGTGTGTGTGTGTGTGTGTGTGTGTGTGCGTGTGAAAGTTAATGATTTTCAGTCAGTGCTCCTCAACCGAGGGTGGAACCGTGTCTCAGATCGTGCGTGCCAAAAACCACCACTGAGCATCAATCAACATTTGAAGACAGCGTTTAGCGCAGCGGCTCGGGGAGCGAACGTGGCTCCGGAATCCAAAAGAAAAGCAAAAGCAACGTGAGACAGAGGGCGGTGGGCGGCTGACACCCTGGGCCAGTCTGTTACCTGAGGCAGCGCAGGACTCGGTGTGGTTGCCGCCTCGGGAGACGCTGTTATTCCTCTGGTGTCGGTAGAGCAGGTGAGGTTTGTTGTGCTCTTCCTCGTATTCTTCCCCCGCAGCACTTAAGAGAGGCTCCAAGAAGTATTCGCCGTGCTGCGTGGTAAAAGTTCCAATCTGGGGAAGAGAGCGAAGGAGAATAGAATGTGTTTGAGTTCCTCGGTGCCACTGGCATTGTCACTTCTTTTTTCTTTTTTTTTTAACCTAAAATCTTTATCTTAAGGATTCTTTTACTTCTTTGTCTTCATTTATTTATTTTCTATCAAAATGTATTTTCAATCTTTCACTCTTAATGCACTTTTTATGAACTGAGTGCTGATGACTGATTGTGCAGTTGAGAAACTGAATAACATTGGGCTTAAAAAAGAAATAGCTCAATAAATAAACCACCTCTCTAGTTTGGGTGTCTTTTTGGTTTGTTGTTTTATTATTTTGCCAGAGGTTTGAGGCCTCGTCATGTCACAGGTATTAAAAGCTGCTGCAGAAAACCCCAAACACACACACACACACACACACACACACACACACATCAGGCTGTGAACAAAAAAAAATCACCCTCCTCCTGCGCAACCTGACACTGTGTGACATCATCATACAAGGACAGGAGTCACTGGCAGCAGAATGCTAATACTGATTTGGAAACTCAGTTATTCACTCAGCAGTAAAAAAAAAAAAAAAAAAGCCCAACTGTGATTTTTTTTTTCTGTGGTAATTTCAAGCGGCCACTTCAAACAGGATATTGGGATGTCCTCTTTTTTGCCATTCCACAACCGTCTCTCCTTCTTTCAAAGAGTGTGTGTGTGTGTGTGTGGGGGGGGGGGGGGCTCTCATGGTGGCACAGCGAGGCTGTGACGTGGGAAAACAAGAAAGAGGAAGTACAGAGAGTGTGGAAAACCTGTTTTGTTCAGAGTTCTGTCTGTCCTATCATCATTGCGTCTGTATTTGCAAAGGCACACAGCAACAGACTCCTGGTGAGGAACCTGCAATAACCACATTCGAGGGACTGACTTATGAGACATTCATTTATTACTGAGGTAATGTCACAAGTCCCTACTTCATTTGAATACTTCAATTTTGGAGCAAAGGCCAATTAAGAAGACCTTGGATCTTTCAGTTCCAAGATCCCATTTCCCAAGAACGTTCCAATGTTTTTCTGTTGGTCTTAAAACATCCGAGGGGAAAAAAAGCATCCTTCTGGTAACCAGTATCAAAACCATGGCATCGTATCCAAACACTGTGGATGATACTCAGCCCTACAGTACTTTGCCATGTCAACATGTCAACAAGCTCAACCACTGCAACCCCCTATACCAGAAAGTAGCAGCTGCGTGTCTCCCTGCTCCTTTAAACCCATCATCCGCAGTGGTCTAGCATTACTCAGCCGTCTACAGTATGGCTGAGCCCTCAGTGGTGGTGCGGTGCTCGGAGAAGGCCAGCCAGACAAACGCCCTTTTTAGTCAATGGAAGGGGGGGGGGGGAATAGTTCTGGCGTTCCCTAGCAGTGGCTCGGCAGCAACACTGGGCCGAAAAAAAACAAAACCAAACAAAAAAACATTTGATCCGACACAACGGTCGGCGTTCAGCAGCGGGTTGCTGCAGTGGGACTTACAACTGAGGAATTCCTGTTGGAAGTGATGTCACTCTGGTGACAATGAAGGGGAATGGCTGGTGGCCTACAACTGGCGCGATGGTGTCCCACAAAAGGCACCTTTCAGAGCGGGCAGGGGCGCTGAATCACACGGCAGCGAAGAAGAAGAAGCGCCGCTGCGCTCGCTCTCCCAGGTTTTATAGGGAATTAAAAAGGTGCCGCAGGCCTGGTTGCAGGGAGTGGGGGGGCACAGTGCCCAGTACAGGCATGAAGATAGCCTCATTTTTCACCACACCACAACCATTATGCAGGAGAGTGCGAGCGAGTTCCTTCAGGAACAAACATTTCCCACGGTTCAGCCAATCCCCAAGTTCCAGCAAAAAAAAACCCTACTGGCACTTGTCTCATCCTCGCAGCGCCGCTGCCTGTCACAGCTCACTCTGAAAAGGCCAGAAGCCCTTCAACCCTGCCCCCTCGCCCCCCCCACCCCCCCGACCCCCCCGGGGGACAGCTTGGAGCAACGCTGGACCAAAGGGGAACAACTTGCTTTTTCCAGAATGACCCTTTTGTTTTAGGGCTTAATTATTCCTTAATGACCTCATCCCAACAAAATGTGCCTGGCCATTAAGCCGCCCCCCCCGCCCATCGGATACGGACGCATTTATGACCCAATAGCCTCTGGTGTCGTCCCCATTGTGCTGTCATTCTCCATGAGTGATGACGCGGATAAGCCACAGCGACTGCCTGAAAAAGGATGCAAACATGTTTGGATAAGCCAGTCATACGTCAAGGTTGGGCAGAGGGGCACTTAAAGGCTTGATACCCCGGTGATCCCGGCGCCTTCCAATCAGAATGGAACCCCACGCAGCGGATTCCCCATCTCCGGTCTCCACGCACCTCTCGATGAGAACGAGCAGCATCAGCGTGGGGTGGAAACAGCCGCTGTTGTTAAATCCAAACGTGGTGCGGCGACAGGGGAGCCCTCCGCGTGCAGCCGATTGACTGACTCCGCCCCCGGGCGCTCACCCTGATGCTGTACGCTCCAGAACGGAGATCGCGTCGCTCCGACGGGATGCGGACAGAGAGAAGACTCATGTTGCCGAGGCTGCGACCCCCTCGCCCTCCCCCCCCCCCCCCCCGCCAGAATGCGAGCGCCGCTGCGTCCGAGGTCAACGCCCCTGTCAATGGACCAGTGACCTGGCATGACCCGTGAAGTCACTTCTTTCAGCACTTATCAGGTTCTGTGACACAGGAGCCTGCGGACAGAGGAATGTGGGCATCACGGCCCTCACACGTAATGGCAGTAAGAGGGTTATAAAGCCATTATTACCCAATAACTCCTCTGCACCCCCACCCAGCCTCCACACACACACACACACACACACACACACACACACACACGCACACACACACTCAGGTGTGTTGACGTGATGAGGAGCTTGGTCGTAAAACAAACAGCTGTTTTTGAATGGAATGATGGCACGTTGGCTTTCAAAGATAAAGCCAGAGCTCCTCGGCAGCCCGGAGGTCATCACACGACTGATCAACGAGTACTCAATCAAAATACTCAAGCACTGGGTTGGGAGAAGAAAAACAGTTCAAGTGTACAAAGGGATTCTAGCATGTTTTCCATCGTGGAACTGTGTTCGTTGGGAATTTCAAAGTGTGTTTTGGTGAAATAAGACAGCGCGTACAATTTCCGCTGATACTTTCCCTCTTTTTCTCTCCACGCTGGAGCTGACTGGGAATATTGGCTGTGGCATGTGGCTCAAGAGCACTCCGGCTCTCACTTGACGGTGCATCCCTCACTCCTCCCTCCCTCCCTCCCCCATCCCATCCCCACCCCACCCCGCCCTATCCCGAACCCCAACCGTCACCAAGCAGCCCTGTGTGAATGATGCCTCGCACTGCACTGGTTCCTTGCACGAGACGCGAGAGTCAACTTCAAAATAAATAAATAATAAAAAATAAAATCAAACCCACTTCAAACTCCCCGGTTCCTCCTTCAGCAGGCTGCACGGGGTGACAGGGTGCATTTCCAAGCCCTCTGATGGAGCCACACACACACACACACACGCACACGCACGCACGCACGCGCACACGCACTCACCAGGCCGGTGCACAGGCTGAAGACGGCGGGCTGTCCCGGCTCGCCGTTGACGTGTCCGCGGAAGAAGCAGTGGCGCATGTCGCCCGCCTCGCCCGCCTCGCCCGCCTCGCTGCCGTTCCGCTCCGCGCCCAAGTGCACCACCGTGTACGCGGGCGCGATGAAGTCGGCGTGCGCGCTCAGGTTGAGGTGGAAGCGCTCGCCGAAGCCGTCGATCCGGTAGTGGAGCCGCCGCGCGGCGTCCAACAGGTGCCGCTCGCCGAGGCTCCTCCGCCGGCGCCGGTAGTGCGCCTTGCGGGGCAGAGACTCGCCCAGGTCATTGAGCCGCAGCGGCGTGACGATCTCGTACGATGACAGCTGCCTGACGAGGCTCTCTGGGGGGGGGGAGAAGGGGCGACATGTGCGGTCTGTCCGGGACGCAAACATCTCACAATAATCAATGAGTGAAGTGAAGAGAGGCCACTGTACCTTGTCTCGGATGCAGTCGGTGTTGCAGGGTGTCCCGCACGAGCGCTGACAGATGACACATCAGTCCAAGCAGCCAGATTGCAAACTGCATGATTCCCCCCCCAAAGGCTGCTCGTCTCCAAGGCGGTCGCCTCTACCGTCCCGTGCCGTGCCGTGCCGTGCCGTGCCGTCCGGAGCGTCTTTCCCCTCGCGTCCTCTCCCGTCTTCGTCCCCCGCGCGGCTCGTCAGCAACAGGTCGGCGGTTCCGCGGCGGCAGCGGCGGCAGCAGCGGCTCCTCTGTTGTGCGGCGCGACTCTCGCAAAGTGCAGCGGCCTCGTCATCGCATTGCTCAACGTGCGTCCAAGTGCCACGAGTTAGTGCGAAGGCGAACCGCTTTATGGGACATTCATCCTACCTGGCTGCCGGCTGGCTGGCTGGCTGGCTGGCGCGAGGGAGAAAGGGAGGGAGGGGGAGGAGATGAGGGGGAGGGTGGGGGAGGGGGAGGGGGAGGCGTAGGGGGAGGAGGGGGCGACGAAATTGGTTGCTAACCTAAAATTGCAGTTGCAAAAAAAAGAAAAAGAAAAAAAAAAAAGAAAGAAATCCTGAAAAGGAGGGATCAGTGCCAAGTAACGCGTTCCCTGAGCCATCCCTGGAACACCCGCCCCTGGAGGACTCCTCCAGCCAATGGGGAGGGAGTTCGCCGCGACCACCACCACCACCACCACCACCACCACCACACATGCATGGGGGGGCAGTGCTGCGGCCGCTGCTGCAGGCAGCGCTGCGGAACTGGACCGGAGTTTAAATGAATAATGTTGGGAGAATCCACACAGCGCAGCAGCAAGTGTCGATGGTTGGGGGGGGGGGGGGGGGGGTGCGCATGTGCAAACACTTGGCGTGGATCTTGACGCAAAACTCTTTATTTGCTTTTAAGTGTGACAGAGGAAGAGTCTGTTTCTATCTGTGAACTTTCTTTTAACTGTTGAGAAACTAACAGGGGGGGGGGTTAGTTGACAACAGCGTGAACCCCCCCCCCCCCTGCAAACACAAGCTGTTCAGAAAACGTGTTA
>NW_027466194.1:50000-102500 GCF_046127955.1 Nelusetta ayraudi | reverse complement strand
CTGACACCTTGCAGCCCGCAGCAGCTTGGACTGGGCTGTCGAGAGCAGCGCTGAGATCGACGGTGAAGCTGCGGGTCAACACGGAGCAGGCAGGCAGGCTGGAGATCAGAGGACAAGCTGGGTGGTGATCCCCCCCCCCCCCTCCCCCTCCCCCGGTGGTGGTGGTGGGGGGTATTGTTGTATCATTTGTCATCACCTCACACGTCCTTCATATAGAAATGAGTTATTTCTAACTTGTCTGGGAGGACAAATGTTGCTTTAACGTCTGCAGTCGGTGCTTCACGCCACCACCGGCGCTGGAGTCAGACCCTTCACGTACTTCCCTCCTAGTTCTGGTTCTGAACAACACCCGCCCGCTGACTGACTGGCACGTCCCTCGTTCCTCACTGCCCCACTTTGAAAAAAAATAAATCTGCACTGTTTACATAGCGCGAGTTCCATACAGAGATAATTGCGCACACCGCAATCATTATTGTCCTCCAGGGACGGAAAACTGCACTGCAGCCCACCAACGCAGAACACAAACTGGATTACAAACACAAACCACTCCACGCAAACACGCCGCGTTGCATAACACAAGAAAGGGAACAAAATAAGAGTGAGACCAGAATAAAGGAAAATAAAAATAGAACGGAGCGGTCCAGGTTTGCGGGTCGCTTTGTTTGCTCTGTTCAAGAATGCCAAGTACATTTAAGAGGAAGGACTTTTGACTGGAACACTTTAGTCTTCAAGACTCCGCAGCGCCAACTCGTCTAAAGACGCTCGAGCATAAGTGACCAAATCCAGCACAAAGGTGGAATGTCAGGATCCTTCGGCATGTGCGGTGCGGCACCCCAGCAGAGATCCAGCACCCAGCAGAGGATCCAGCACCCAGCAGAGACCCAGCAGAGGATCCAGCAGAGGATCCAGGATCCAGCAGAGCCCCAGCACCCAGCAGAGACCCAGCACCCAGCAGAGACCCAGCAGAGGATCCAGCAGAGGATCCAGGATCCAGCAGAGCCCCAGCACCCAGCAGAGACCCAGCACCCAGCAGAGGATCCAGCACCCAGCAGAGACCCAGCACCCAGCAGAGACCCAGCAGAGGATCCAGGATCCAGCACCCAGCAGAGACCCAGCAGAGGATCCAGCAGAGGATCCAGGATCCAGCAGAGACCCAGCACCCAGCAGAGACCCAGCACCCAGCAGAGGATCCAGCACCCAGCAGAGGATCCAGCACCCAGCAGAGACCCAGCACCCAGCAGAGACCCAGCACCCAGCAGAGCCCCAGCACCCAGCAGAGACCCAGCACCCAGCAGAGCCCCAGCACCCAGCAGAGGATCCAGCACCCAGCAGAGACCCAGCACCCAGCAGAGACCCAGCAGAGGATCCAGCAGAGGATCCAGGATCCAGCAGAGACCCAGCACCCAGCAGAGACCCAGCACCCAGCAGAGGATCCAGCACCCAGCAGAGGATCCAGCACCCAGCAGAGACCCAGCACCCAGCAGAGACCCAGCACCCAGCAGAGGATCCAGCACCCAGCAGAGACCCAGCACCCAGCAGAGCCCCAGCACCCAGCAGAGACCCAGCACCCAGCAGAGCCCCAGCACCCAGCAGAGGATCCAGCACCCAGCAGAGACCCAGCACCCAGCAGAGACCCAGCAGAGGATCCAGCAGAGGATCCAGGATCCAGCAGAGACCCAGCACCCAGCAGAGACCCAGCACCCAGCAGAGGATCCAGTACCCAGCAGAGGATCCAGCACCCAGCAGAGACCCAGCACCCAGCAGAGACCCAGCACCCAGCAGAGGATCCAGCACCCAGCAGAGACCCAGCACCCAGCAGAGACCCAGCACCCAGCAGAGGATCCAGCACCCAGCAGAGACCCAGCACCCAGCAGAGACCCAGCACCCAGCAGAGGATCCAGCACCCAGCAGAGCCCCAGCACCCAGCAGAGGATCCAGCAGAGGATCCAGCAGAGGATCCAGCGCCAAGACATTTGGAAGGCTTCGGCAGAGTAACTGGGACCTCTATCAGTGCTCGGCCTGTGCAGTTGAACCCACTGCTTTGTTTTTCTGGCACGCTGCTTTTCCAGCTGCTTGTTATCACACCACTGCTGCGGAGGAGCTTCCCAGTGTGGGTGAAACAGTCACCGGTGCTAAACCAACTCAGCTCGGCATATTCTGCACGATGATGGAAAAGGGGAAGCGGTGGGAGAAGGCGTCCTCGCCGTCCGCCTGGGCTTCCAATAAACACCCAGATATAACATTAAGATGATTACAGTCCTCACTTATGGAATCAGGCTGCAACCGAACCACTTTAGCACCCCATGTTGTCTCCTTCAGTCTCTCTTTTTAAAAGGAAAGTATAGCTACAAACACACACACACACACACACACACACACACACACACACACACACACACACACACACACACACACACCTTAATGCTTCTTAGTTTTGTGTCCCACAGCAGGTCCTACGAAGCAGCTCAGCAGTAACTGACTCATGAGTGAGGCCTGAACTGAGCAGGAAGTCGCACCACGTTGTTCCATTCACACAACGTTCCCAAGATTGAGGTTCTTCATTCATGTGGTTTGGGTTTTTTTTGGGGGGGTTGGTTTTTGTTTTCATCACAGTAGCTGGGCGCTGCTCAAATGAAGGCAGGCCCCTGTTCTCAGGTGAAAGCCAAGAGACAGTGTTCTATAGGTGCGTGTCCTCCTTCACTCCCAGCACTGACTTGCGCCACATGCGAGCTGCATCAGTCAATAAATAGGTTCAACCTTGGAAGCAACGGGCTATGAACCATTTCAGACGCCCTCATCTGCGCTGGCTGACGTCTCGTCTTATCCCCCGAAGGCCCGACGCTAAGTTGGCTCTGTTTTTCATACCAGGACCTGGATTAGATTCCACAGCTAATGGGGACCACGGGGGGATACAGAAAATAGAGGGAAACTTGGCAGACGAGTTCTGGTTAGTGTGTTAGTGCGAGTCAGGGTGGTGGGGGGGGTTATTGGGATAATTCCGGTGTCGTAAAAAAAAAAAGAGCAAAATTAACGCCTCACGTAGCCGTATCAATTACTGTGAAATGAGGGGGGAAAATAAATAATCCAGTCGGGGGAGGTGAGATCATGTTTTAAAGGCGAAACCGGCTGAGCAAAAAAAAGAAAAAAAGATGGCAGAGGAGCCGAGTCATGCACCGCAATAAGACATCACACCCCATAATAGTCACGCAGAGTGGACAGGATGGAAGCCACGCAAGGCCTTTCACCTCCAAAAAGTGCCCGCCTGCAACCATGTGACTGTCTGCCAGCGATTAGGTTTCCCTCAGAAATGTTCTCCCCCTCTGCAGTTGTCTGCAGGCAATCAGGTAGCCATCGTCGAGATGGAAATAGTACGTGCTGATCTTTGCCTCCCAGGGATTTCTTTTTTGTTCTTATGAATTCCTCTCCAGCGGCGAGTTTACGGGCTTTTAATTTCTTACACCTAACATTTAAACATTGAATCTTTTACTTTGAAAGATATTGGGAGCATGATGCTGAGGAGCATTAGCCAAATGGGAACGCTGCCTGCCAAAATGCCATCATTGTGATTATTAAACAATGTAAAAGATTTGCAACCGATATGATGAGCGTGGCCCACTCGGCTGACCTCTCGGCTGACCTCTCGGCTGACCTCTCGGCTGACCTCTCAGCTGACCGGAACTCGTGGTGTCGGAGCTGAAAGTTTATCCAGGCGGCTTCAAACCTCTGCTGTGTCACTCTTCGCGGTTCCACCATCCGAACTAATCCTGTGGCGACTACTGGCAGAGGTCGAGGCCGGCCGGGACAGCTGCCGATCGGAGGAGATATTAACAGCTGTGAACTTTTAAGATGGCCGGGACTCAAGAGATTCAGTGACACGCCAGACGGGAGTCCAGGGATCGCTGTTGCTGTTGCTACTCCACTTTTAGCGTCATGTGCACAGCAGCCGTACGCTTTGGCGAGAGAAGAGAAGGCAGCCTGAGCCGCTCCACTCGGCTTCACAATGAGCATCGGACACCCTGTAGCCATCCCTCCTTGGTCTGCGTATTACTACTACAGTTAATGAGCAGTAGGGGGCGTCACAGTTATAAGACTAGTGACTCACAGGTCTTGGCGGTTCCTTGGTTCCTTGAAGAGCAACACCTGACTACCTAACTACTGGTGGGAGGAGACCTCCAATATTAATATGATAAAATGCTCAAACGTTCCACCACTGACCTCTGACCCCTGGGGAAGCTGACAGACTTCTGTCCTCTGCCTGATCAGCTCGTGTCCTTGGAGCTGGACGGTTTCTTTTGTTTGAGTGGGTGACAATCACACGTCGTCTGCTCCTCCTCCACCTCGCCCTGGCAGAAGAAAAGAAAGCAATGAGTTCCCGTGTGTCCATCCGTCGAAGACACCCCACCCCACCCCACCCCACCCCTCCGCTACAATTAACCCGGACGCTGACCCGTCCCACAGACCTCTCGGTGGCTTTTGGCGGAAGTCAAACAGCGGCTGTGCAGCATCACCATGTGTGCATACCACAACACACACAGGGTTCGCAACTGGGCAACTGGGTGAGACCAGTCAGGTGTTCCACTGCAGGAGAGACTGCTCACTTTACTACAAGGATTTAATACTTGACAAGTCTATCAAGATATGGACTCATATTTTCAAACTTCGTCTCGGTCGCCTCAGCTGGGATTCTTGTTCTTACCTGTCCTCATGTTGTCTTTATCCCACGTCTTTACTTCTGCCTCTGAGGGTGCGGCGTCTTCATACATCTGCCGGTTCTCCTGCAGCCCTCACTTCCTCCTTCACCCAGTTCCTCTGGTCAGTCCAGCTTGTTCTCTTCCAGTTGGGGCAGCATCATCTGCTGAGCACCTGCATTCTGCTCTTATTTGTCTTGTTTGGTTTTAAGGCGAGTTCTTAATTGAATAATGTGACTCAGTTGTTTCCTGGTGAACTGGCTGCATGCCATCTGCCTGCTGGATACTTAATGCATAGTTGGCATTAAAAAACAGGCAATAATGTGGTATAATGCATTTTTTAACATTAAAAAAAAAGAATGTCAGGCATCCCAGTGTGGATTTTTTATTCTGCTGTTTCATAGGAACTGCTACCTCGCCATGGGCATGAACAGTGAATGCGTGCGCCGCCCTTCCAGAGCTGTACAAGAAGATCCCGCCGGTTGTTCACCGTTTGTTGGCCCAAGTGTGCTAAAGTGCGGCTCATCCTTTCACACACCCTCACCCTCTGAGCTCAGCGCTCTTCCACTCGCTCACAAAGAATCGCTGGGCTCTTTGCCTCATTTCATCCCTCTGCAGCAGGATTAGGCTTTTTTTTTTTTTTTTTTGCACCTCGCAGCTGTTGTGTCGCGCACGCAACATAATGTAACACAACCTCCCCACCCCACCCCTCACCCTCCTCCCCGGGTGGACGTGCGCTCACACGCAGGTTGTGTGTTTTCGAGCGTCTGGAGGAGTTGTGCATGAAGTTGGTCTCCAGAAACATTTGTTACCGCGGCCCAACTGCTTCTCGCTTGGAACCCCTGAACCTTCACCTCCTGAAGCTTCGTGGTCGCACTGCAGCCACGCTGACATGCGCTGATAAAGCCACACGGTGTGCGATCTCTGGCTGGGCCCGCACACTGTGCTGCAGTGTTGAGGTGCCCAGTGATGAAGACCTGCTTCTCCCAGAGCCGCGAGAGCGAGTCCAGCTGTAGATAAACCTTCTTGAGAGATAGCGGGACATCTAAAATTAGTGTTGCCAGGAGTCTCAGCAACAGGGCGGGCCGAGAGTTCACACCGAGCGCCGCTCGCCTCTTTGTCCATCGCAGGAGCTGCACGTCTGCAGCGCACACAGTCGCGTGTTAGATGGAAGGGTTCATTACGTTCATGGGTAGAGAAAAACGTGCAAATACATGAAAGTTTGCACCATCTGCTCTCAGGAAATAAACATTGTGATGGTGCCAAGGTTCATGTTTTTGGTTACGTTGCATTCTGGTGATGCAGTCGGCCCTGTTTTCTTCGTTTTAATGCGGTAAATTGATTCTCTTTTCTTCTCACAAAGGAAAGGCATACAAGTAATGTGGGTTATGGGCAGTGTGGAAGTCCACAAACTGCATTCAAATGGCAATAAAATGAGCTTGTTTTGCTTTATATTGGTCACGTTATGCAAAATGTGACAGTAGTTCTTGCCTCTAGCCTTGTCAGTGAACTCCGGTCTGTCCTTTATTTATTTTGCCTGTTCCACTTTTCAGAAAGTCTGTGCTAAAACAGCTTCCGTGACGTCACAGAGGACACGGGTACACTCCTGATCAAAGGTTTCAGACCATCGCACAAAAAAACCCAAAACACTCTAAAAACAGAAATTAAAGGGTAAAAACAAACACACTCAGTAATGAGTAGCTCCAGCATTCTTGCTGATCACTTCAAAAATGTGTTTTTGGCGTACTTGATGCGAGTGTGTCTGGAAGACTAGTGGGAAGGTTGCACTAAGCGACGAAGATGGCTTCACAAGGGGCGTCCACCGTCAGGAACTGATGTCCACAAACTTCCCTGGCCATCCATCCACAAACGTTCTCATTTGGATTTAGATCCAACTAGTGGTGTTATTCTCCTGGAAGAAGTCCTTTGTCAGGTGGGCATTGTGAACTGCAGCATTGCCCTGTTGAAAGACCACCACCCAGACGAGGGCCCTCAGTCATGAGGGATGCTCGCTGCAACATCTCCACATAGCCAGCGTCTGTTTGATGCCCCTGCACAACCTGAAGCTCCACTGTTCCATTGAAGGAAAAAGCACCCCAGATCGTGATGGTGCGCCTCTACTGTGCCACATAGAGAACATCTCAGGTGGCTTCTCCTTGTCATGCCAGTAACGTTGGCAGGCAGGACCATCAAGGTTCATTTTTTTCTCATCAGAGAATAAAACTTTCTTCCACCTCTGAATGTCCCATGTTTGGTGCGTTGAAGGAGGCGTGGCCTTTGAAGAGGTTTTTTGTTTTTGAAGCCCTTCCCTTGTAGATGCCGTCTGATAGTTAACGAGCTGCAGTCAGCACCAGTAATGGCCTTAATTTGAGTCGAGGATCGTCTGGTGCTTGGATTGTCCGGCTCAGCTTCTTTTCTTCCATAACCCTCAGGATCTTTTAAAAATGTCAACATGACTGTCTTCAGCTCACCAATCCCACCACATTCAAAGACAGTGAGCTTTTTTGCCTTTGGCATGAAGAGATCTTGACAGAGTGATTACCTCACAGAAAATTCATCCAAATTCTTGCACAGATTTTGGCTTTTAAAGGTCGTGCTCTTAAACTTTTGAGCAGCTGATGAACAGCCTATACTTTCAGTTCAATTGTTGTTTTCAATACATTGCCTGCTCAAAACTGTTGGTGTCTTTCTCCCATTTCTTCTTTCTGCATTTCACATTTTTGAAGCTCTACTTAGAAGAACCTTCTTTAGATCGAGCGGTGCAAAATGCAAATTCTTGCAATCCCTGAACTGCTCTTTAGATTTTGATCAGGAGTGAACCTGTCACAGGTTAGCGACAGCACCACCAGCCAGGTGTTGATGTTGCTCAGTCTCCTGAGACCGCTTCATGGCCACCAGCTGTCTGTCTGTCTGTCTGTCTGTCTGTCTGTCATTTCGTGGGAAGGTACTCACCTGTTGTTTAGGGCTATTTCCCCCAAAGCCCGAAAGCAATAACATTTCAAAAGCAATAAATACATCATTGAATAGGTCTGTGACGTGACTTCAGGCAAGACTGTCAACTTCCTTTCCGACCACACTTCAGATCCCCAAGCTGTGACTGTGTCCCAGTCCATTTTGTTTGTTTGGTTGAAAACCGAGTCTACCTGCAACCTGCCAAGAAATAGAAAAAAATAAAAACAAGTGCAACACCTGCTAATCAGCTGTCCACTTATCTGGAGATATATGTAGACAACCAGACTCCATTGCTCGTTTATTCACATTATCAGTGTGTGTGCTCGTGTGCGCCTCGACTGTATGCAGTCCAGATGTGTATGATTTATGTTTGCTGCAGCAAAGTCAAATCAGACGCCAGATTACTGTTTGAGGCTACTATCTTCGACGCAACTTCAAAAGGTCCTGCATCCACATATCTAATCTTGATTAAATACCGCCACAGCGAAGACCTCCGTGCGCTTGGCGTCCGTTTGAGCCACAGTTTTGTCGAGGAGTCCTATAATTTGATAGTTTGACTTTGCCGAAAAACAAACAGATGTGAATCTCACGCGAACGTGAGAGCGACGAAAGACGCGGTTCCATAGCGAGAATCCCTCTCTCGCCGTCATTGGACCTCAGCGAGTGGGACAAGGACAAGACAAGTAGGGAAGTTGTGCGTTTAAGCCCGGCTCGTCCGGATCAAGTCAGTCACAAAAAAATCTAGTAAAGAACACACTGTTCTGCCAGCGTGTACCGTAGTGCTGACCCTCAGCAAGTTCACAGCATCACAGGCTCTGGAGAAAGCTCTGCTTGCCCCGCCTCCTCCTCCAAACCTTTATCCACTCTGCAGGCAGAGGGAAGAACTCGGAGGCCTGTTTCAAATCCAAAACTGTGTAAATCTTGTGGCAGGAGTCCATGAGGCGGTGCAGGGGAGGGGGAGAGAGGGAGGGGGTGGGAGTGGAGGGGGTGAGGATAGTGTTTGGAGGATTAGCCCCGGTCCAGGTGGTCTTCATTTAGCCCCCTACCCCCATGCGGGGTACTGTGACCTGCTCTACGAACTCAGCACGTGGTCATCGCAGCTTCCACGCGGCCTTGGCCTTTCGTTCTGCTTCTTTTTTTTCTTTTTTTTTTTTTTTTTAAATACAACAGTTTTGCAGTTTGTAAGTGAAACTCTGCAAGCAATAAAGCTTGACGATGCAAACCCAAAGCGTATTTCTCATGTTGCCTCTTTTTGCAACCTCTGTAGCAGTTCCTTGAAAGTTAGCGTGTGAAGCGCGGGCAGAAGGGAAGTCGGCAGCTTTGCTGAGGAGAGTTGTGCACTGCAAGTGTTTCGACATGGAAACGTACTATTAAAAAAGTCAACTGAACCACAGGTCCAAGTCGTAGGTATACCGACCTTTTCCAGCCCCTTGAAATCAGTGTGCCAGGTACAAGCCCTGCGCTGGTGCGACTTAAGAGTTTGAAGTTGTGTAAACAGGTCTAAATGGCAGGCAAGCTGGCGAAGATCTAAGAGAGACTCTGATCAAAGGCACCTCCACATGCAGCCAGCGTCGGTGCTCGCCGTCTGTGCGCGTCCCACCACGAGATGACAGATGCAGATCAGTCTGCCGCTGCTGCGGTTCCCCTCCGAGGCCCCTCCATCGCATTTCCAAAGTCTCTGTTTGCACAACACCAGCCCCCGGGAAGCGCACTCACCTGCACCACAGCTCACACAAACACCTCACATGGGCCGCTTCCACTCAGCTGAGGCCAACACGTGTACTCAAACAAGGCACTCGCAAAAAAGCGGATCCTCGGCCGACAATGAGGAACATATCAGCGAGAGGGGGAGACAAATCACTCCGCTTCAAGCCGAACGGACAAGTGGCATCTGAGTGACGGACAAATTGTCAAGGTGGGGGCCTTTGTGAGTAAGACACATTTATCCCCGACACCTCTCCAGCAAACAAAGACTGGGAGGAAGAAGAAAGAGGATTGGTGAAAGAAAGAGAGGAAGCCTGAGGCGAGGGAGGGGGAGAAGGCGAGGGGGGGGGGGTGTTATTGCTATCCCCGGGTACGGCTTTCCCCGCTCGGCAAGAACCGTCCCTGAAAATCTCCTCGACGACGACCTCAACGAAAAAGAAAAAGAAAAAACGGAGCAAAGTAAATGTCTGTCCAGGAAGTCCAAACTCCAGCGGAGTTTTTTCGACGATTATTGTTTGAGGTGACATTGCATGAGAGCTGCTTTTGGCCGGGCTGCTTCCTCGCAGTCCAATCCTGGGTTTAAAGGGACCACCCATTAGCCTTGCCTGAAGAAATGCCCATTCAGTCACGCCGCCTATTCACTCACCGAGCTGCCTCTCTGAGCCTGTCTTGCTGGGCATGGAGCTGGACGAGGGGGGGGTGGGGGGTGGGGGGGGGTGTCCAGATTTCTAAAAGGGGATATCTGGGGAATGATGTCTGGTTGCTGTGGGCCGCTAACCGGGACTGATTGGAGGGGTGGGAGGGCGTTGAGGGGGTTTCCTGCAGGGCTTTGACTCGCTCCGGGGCCGTGTCCCGGAACAATGGACAGCTGAAGCTCCGGGGGAGGGGGGCAGTGCTTGGTGAGAGGGTAAAGGTTAGCGGTAGGGTGGGCGCACGTTGTGCACGACGGTGACAGTGACACTGACGTTGACGGCAGCGCACAATGCGGCAGCAAGCAGCTGTGTGGGAGGTGACGGCGGGGTGACGAGGAAGGCCGAGCGTGGCGGGCGCTCCGCTGACAGACTCTCTCGGAGCAGAGTGCCACGGTGAAAGGGACTGCGGTGGAGGGCCAGAACCATGGGGTTTGCTGGGCAAGGCACAAGCAGTCAGAAAGTGTGTGTCCTGGGCTCAGAGTGGAACTGTGTCCCTGTGGTCGGGTTGAAGAGGACGGTACCTTGGACCGGACCAGCCGCGAGGGATTGGACCCACCTGAGCTCGGCCTCACGTGTTCGCAGTATATTACAGCTGCCTGTGTCCATATTATCGGGGGGAAGGAGTGGCTCAGCGCTACACAGCAAGAGCGCAAACTGATTGAGACTGAGCGCATTGAAGGGAAAGATCTCATTACCTGACAATTCATCGCTTTGGGATTCTGGGTTTTAGTTGATTGTTGTGAAGGTGCAACCTCCCCCCCCCCACACCCCAACCCAAAAAAAAAAAAAAAAAAGTTGAAATTCCTTGATCAGATTAGAGCCTGATGAGATTTCCTCCGCTTACCTCTATATAAGTGGAACTTTGCCCAGTTTACAATGTGGCTTGCGTCACAGCTCACGCAGCTGCAGGACATCTGAGAATCTCAGCGCTGCGACCGATGAAGGTGTCAAGGAACGGCACCAAAAATGGCAAAACAGCCAAACAAAGAAATCCTTCAATTCAATGTTTTCCTGGAAGCATTCATGCAGATAGTACTTAGTACTTAGTATTTCTTTTTCACTGGGTGATGCTCACCGTGCAGATAAGGCTCCTGTTTGAGGTATTTGGAATGCGTTTTATCAACAAACAGCCGGTGGGGGGGGATGCTTCCGTCTGACTGTTTATCAGCGGGAACAAGCACAGGCAGTCAGGAACCTTCACCAACACAGTGTGTCCACTGAACTGTACAGGAGGAATACTTCCTTGTAATAGTGAACAGGGTTTTTTTTTTCTCCCCCTCCTGATTGCAGGGTCAGCGAGTGCGTGTGAAATACATGCGTTTTCTGTAGCATTATGTGCCAGCGCAGCAGAAACAACCTGTGTTTTAAAATAGCCAGGCTCATCCCAGGAGTGCTTCCCCAAACAGAACACCTCCCTTCTTCCTTGAGCTCGATGGGGCCCGGAGAAGGAGCCCCAGAACGCCGATAACTACCCCCATCCATTCACTGACACACTGGTTCATATTTTTGTGGAGGTCCATTGACTTTCTCCTTTTCAGTCTCCCTTTAATCCCTGGGTCTGTGTCCTCGGTGGCTCTCTACAGAAGGGCTATTATTCAGGGCCTTATTACTGCGCCCCTCACGGCTTATCTCCTTCCTGGTGACAGTCTTTTCAAGCCTCTCCCTAATGACCTGGGGAAGCTCACATGCTCAACTTCCCAGGGCTGCGAGGCCCCGCTGATGTCAGAGGGGGTGGCCCCCACGCAGGGGCTCCTGGTCCTGCCAAAAGAAAAAGCAGGAGAGGAGGCACGCAGAGGCCGCGGAACCGCCGACGCCTCGCGCTAACTCACGCTTCCCCCCCACCTCCGCTGCCTCAGTCTCCCCCGTGCAGGTGACAAAAGCCCGGCCCAGAGTTGAGGGAGCAATCCTCCGAGGAGCCGGGGGGCCAAGAGGAGTTGCGGCCATTCTGATTAAAATGAGCTCCACAAGGGCAGTGTCAAAATCAGTTTGGACGAGGTAGCGGGAATACCTGTCCAGTTGAGCCGAGCCCTACACGTCAACCCAACCTGGGCCTGATTTCACATCTTCAAGTCGCAGGCTGGAATCTACAGCAGCATCTTTTTTTTTTTTTAAAGTACAAACCTGTTGACTGCCTAGAGCTAACACACTTGTGTCCATTCCAGTTCTCATTTCTGGGCAACAGAAACATTATTTTTTGAAAGTAGGTGTCATATTCATGTGCATGTTTCATGTTTCATGTAGATGTTTGCACATTGGATGATGCATGATGACGACGGGACATCTCAAGAGGTTTTCTTTTGAAATGAAATCTTCTGTCTTCTTCTACTATTTCTAGATGGTGCCAGTGGGCAAACTTTAAAGTGATTTCATTCGTCCAATGGTCCAAAACTGGCTCCTCCTCCTCAGAGTCGCCCGCTGGCAGGGATGTGGCCTCGTGTGATTAAGAGCCAACTCTTCAGCTGCATGGAGACAGGAGAGTGCTTTAAATGGCCTTCATACCAGTGAAAGCTTTAAACTCTCTCTCTCTCTTTACACGGAACTAAATTAAGAGAGCGCATCTGCAGATGGCCCCGCTGGTCCACTTCAGAGACAAACTGCCTCGGCCTCCCCATTATTCCACCCTGGCACCAACGCTGTACAACACAATATCACACGTACCACAGCAGCTCCTGCTGTTTTGTAGCCACAGCTTCGGTAATTCACATGCAATTAGGTATCACACATGTGCTGAGGGGACTGCTGCGAGGTTATGATCTGCTTGTTAACGGGACGGCGGTCAACGTGTGCGCACCCTCTAATTATCATCGCTGTCCTCAACCATGTGGCGTCTCTGCTCAGGTCCCAGAAGGACGTGGCCGTCCGTGAGACTTGTATCCCAGACCCTCCAGGGCACAATAAGCTGACTGCAAGTTGGGTCATCGGAGGCCCGCACGCCGCAACAGGTGTCCTCCTGCTGGTGCACATGGCACACAGGCCCGTCGGGGCCTCTGGGCTGGTGGGGGAAACGACCGTCCTCAGCGGACATATCTGTGAATCGTAAAGCACTCGAGGCTTTGAGAGAAAGACGATGAAGTGCTCCAATTAAGAGCGTAATGACTTTAGTGAGGCCATTCACTGCACAAACAGAGGGCGCATGCTGGGAAGGCCCTGAAGGAAGTGCTGTGGTCCTCTGCCGGTTTGGTTTTTATCTCTGCACCTGTTTTTATTTTTTCTAAAGTGCTGTTTTATATATGCCCATCCAGTCAACCGCAACAGCTGCATTAAAAAAAATGTGCAGATGTGTGAAATATGCCGCATTGCAAAATTTGCAATGCAAAAAGGAAAGTCTGTAATGCGCTGCCATGTGCACTCACTTGAGCGAGTCTTGAAATGTGACGAGCTAGAGAGTAATCACAGTGGCAAAGAAGCACCTGACGTGTTCCCTTTGTCTCCACCCAACCTCCAGTTTTGGGGAAGAGAAAGACACCTGAAGCCACCTCCCATTAGTGCGTCACACACACCCCTCCTGCCTGCACCTGCAAAGTTAGCATGGAAAAATAAAACAGGCCCAGGAACTGAAAACCTGACAACTTCTGACGATTTAAATGCAGGAGCTCTACTGGTGAAGAAACTGCAGTCCCTGGAAAATGGGAGACTCCCCCCCCCCCCCCCCACACACAAGACTGCACACGCTCCATATGATGTCGCTTTAGCCACTTCTGAGACGGCGTACGGCAAGAGAGTAAAACCTCCCCGTTCCCAGGCTCGCAGTCTAACATTTAGAGGGACCAATGTGGCCAAAGCGCTCTATAAATAACACTTTTCCTTACAAAATGTCAATTTTGTGTAAGTCTAATTATGGGTTTAAAGACGGTTTTAACTCTCCACCCCCCCGAGGCTATCTATATAGCACCACAACCCTATACATTGTCTTCAGAAGGAATCCATGTCAGAGCTCTCACTACACTCAAATGGAAAAATCAGTAATGGAGAATATGGCAGATATCCCGCCCCATTTTACAAACAGCCAATCACACTGTGCTGCTATGTATATATATATATATATATATATATATATATATATATATATATATATATATAAAACCACAGATGACAGGCATAATATAGAACATCTCTGAGTGAGCTAATTAATTGAATTTTCATCTTCAACAATACAGAACACCACTGATCAAGTCGTGTAAGTGAAGTGGGATATTTTCTCTCTCTTTATTTATTTGAAAGGGACAATAAGCACTAATGAACATCATTATGTGAATAAAGATGTAAATGCATCAGAGTTAGCAAGCCTGCTGATTAACATCCGTAGTCCCTGGGCATGTAAAAGAGAAGGAGAACTAGTAGTAGTACTGATAGTAATGATGAACAAAGGGGAGAGAGTGATACACATTGGTCATGCACCCCGGCTACTCTGGATGAATGGTTAGTGTGACTAATACCCAGGAGTCTGGGGTTGGAAGTTTCTGGTGTTCTCAGAGAACAATGATGCATGACTCTGTTGACACGGAATCACAATTGAAGGGGAGGGTGGGGTGGGGGGTGTCACCCTTGGTAAGGATAATGAGATTTTTCACCAACTGGTCTGTTTAACAGTTAGTTTATTAATATTATGTGTCACCCGCCTGTCAGTCATGTCTGCTGGGTTCAGTGTGGACTTGGCTGGGGCGCAGCTGAGGCAGGTTTCCACCTGATTGACACACCTGCTTTCTCTCTGCCATCACCGCTGCACATAAGCCCTGGTCTCACACTGGCTGTGGGAGCGCCGCGGGCTGCCGGAGAGGCGGGATTTAAAGCAGTTGAGGGGTGTGTGAGTGATGCCGATAGAGAAGAGTCGGTCCAGGAGGACGGTGTGAGAGATGGTGGCGAAGGCCGAACTCAAGTCAAGCAGAATGAGGATGGATAGGAGGCTGGAATCAGCTGCCAGGAGAAGATCGTTGGTGATTTGGAGTGGTGCCACGTCAGTACTGTGGAGAGGTCGGAAACCACACTGAAACGGTTCAAAAAGATTATTGTGAGGAAGGTGGAAATGGAGCTGAGAAGCGACAGTTTTTTCAAGAATCAAGATTGGCTTTGGGACGGAGGATGTTGAGGTCACTCAGATCTGCGCCAGGTTTCCTGAGTGTTGGGTGACAGCAGCTGTTTTGAGGGGTGAGGGAAGAATGGATGATGAGGGTGATGAGAGGGGAAAGAGAGAGAGTGATGGCTTTGACAAGAGAAGTTGGGAGGGGGTCTAGCTGGCAGGTAGAAGGTTTGGATCGCAAACTGATGGCAGAACAAACTGAGAGTGACTGGGAAAGGGACTGAGAGGGAAGAGTGGAAGATGAATCGTGAGAGGAGCTGGGAGTAGGTTGTTGGTGGGTCTTGTGAACTTTAGGTGTAAAGGAGGATAAAAGGGTGTTACAAAAGGCAGTGGAGAACATCTGTGGAGGGTGAGAGTCACGACCATGAGTGATAGTACCAAGAAGTGAGAACAGTCTTTGAGTTTCCTTCATTTGAATCCATTAAACCAGAGTAGTAGGTGGATACAGTTCTTGTAGTGGAGAACATAACCATGTTGATAAGTGTCATTGTTCACAGTGAGACCAGTCTTACTGCAGAGTTGGCGTCCGGTGGATTCCAGCTGTCTGAGAGCTGGAGTGAACCATGGAGAGGAGCGGGTCAGAGCCACGGATCTGGTTTGAAGTGGGGCAGGCTTGTCCAGGAGGTCATGGAGGCTGTGGTTGCAGTGGAGTACCAGTTCATCAGGGGTGGAGCAGCTGTCAGCGTGGAGGCAGTGGCTGCCAGTTGAGAGAATGTCCCAGTGGGAGATTGAATTTGGAAAGTGTAAGGTAAAGATTGAAGGATACCAGCATGTGATCAGAAAAGCAGAGGGAAGCTGTGTTACAGTTAACAGGAGAGAGACCGGAGCAGCATATTAAATCCAGAGTAGGTTCTTCTCAATGTGTAGGGACGTTGATATACAGTATTGTCCAAAGCTGTCAATGCAAGATAAAAAAAATTAAAAAAAAGTTAACTCCAACACATTCTAAATTGATAATGTTAAGCCACTCCAAGCTGTTACATTTGAAGTGGTTTTTCACATACAAGAACCTTTCCCCTGGACTCTGTCCCTGCTGAAAACATTGTAACCATGCATTGTAATAACAGCTTCAGGTGAACAGGGTGACAACCATCTTTCAGACAAGCCCAAGAAAAAAAAAATCAATATTGGAATTGATCATTAAGTGCTCCAGTTGTTCTATTTGGGGGGTCAAGCTCCTTACATTTAAGTGGCAACCAGGTAGACCTTTTCTTTCATAATGAGGGTCCCATATTTTCCTTTCCTGCTTTAAAGTTTGGAATAATTTAAACGACCAATGTTTTTCATTACTGGGTTTCTGTAAAGAGGGATTTTCCCTTGTTGATTTTAGTTTGTGAAGTGACCTGTCCTAATGAGTGTCAGTCCTGGTCTAATCTGTGCGTCAAGTGAGTCCGGAGAGTCAACAGGGGTTAGTAGCAGCTGGAGCCTGCAGGGGGCGCTGAAAGAGGCGATGTCCTCGGACTGCTCTGTGGAGGAAGTGGTCGGCACCGAGGATGGGATGTGTGAGAGGCGTTGTTTGTACAGTATGCTGGATGTTGGAGGTTAACGTGTGGCTTCCTAATGTGATGGGGTGAAGTCTGTCAAGACGAACGTATTGTAAATTAAATCCAGGCCTGTGCGAAGTGGAATACCTGGCCATGGAATAAAGAGGGTTTAAAACATAATTCTGCTGCAAGACTGGCATTTAATTTCACCAGCAATCATGTATACACTGTATGTTTTTATGTACAATTGTCCCGACAGAGCACAGAGTCGTTCAGATGGCCTTGCCTGTTAGGACTTTGTCTACATAATCCTTTTAAAGTTTGGTATTTGTTTTATTCCCTGAGGATAAAAGAAGGCAAGCGCTAAATGTTAAGCGATACAGCAGGCTGTCAATTGTGCCTTGTAAAGCCTGACATGCCCCCCCCAGTCTAGACTCCTGCTGGGATGGATCCTGACGAGGCCGGCGGAGCTAAAGAAGAACCCCAGGATCACTTTCCTGCTACGGCAAATAAAGGCATCAAAGGGGAAGCGGGCGGGGAGAGGAGCCCTCTGATACTGAAGGGAAAAACTGTTTTGACATCCAGGTTTAAGTAATTATTGGATTTGGATGAGAGGGGGGAATTCCATCCGGTGTGAGGAAAAACAAACAAAACCGGAGATTGCAAATTATTCCCGGGCAAACGCAGGAGTCCCGCTCCTCGCCCCGGGGGCCGGTGCACATTACATCATGGATGCATGGAACAATGGAAAAATGCAAGTTGGTACAGTGCAGTACAGTCTTAGCTTCCCCTGCAGGGTCAGCAGCAGGGCAGAAGAAAGGCACTGCACACAGGGGAGAGGGGGGTGGAGGTGAGGGGGGGCAGCTGACACTAGTTAACGTAACTCTGCCAAACAAAAACAAGATGTTGTGGGTCTACCGCCCAAAACAACAAGTCTAAAGTGGGCACGTTCCTGCTGGATGAATGTGCAGCCGCTCTGACACACGAGCGACTGTGACTCGACTTGTTCCACATCTTCTGCGCCAGTGTTTTCTCTAATTAGAAATGCCACGCAAAAAAAAAAAAGAAATGCAACGTGTAATCACGACCCAGGAGGCCCGAGTCTTCTTCCAAATGCAGGTGTAGGCAAATACAAATTGTACCGGAGCAAACCCCAGGGTCGGAACAGGCAGATGGACGGACCGTGTGCGGAGAGAGCCCCGGGAGAGAAAAAGGAAAATGGTGCAAATTACTGCTTTGCATTTCACCTACTCATCATTTTTCTTTTTTAGCCGAGCCCCATTTCATAATGAGCATCCACGGACAGAACACCGCATTCAAACTGGCACTCAGCAAAGGTTCAGGGAAGTGCAGTGGCAACATTTGGCCTGATTTACAGAAGTAAGAGTGGCTGCTGACTGAGTGGATCTTAATGCTGTGAAGACGGGTGGTGTTTGCTCAGGTCAAGAGGTTCAGCCACAGCCTCAGCTCTGGATGCTAATCTGCATTTTTTTGGGGGGGGGGAATTTTCCTCCATGACTAGAGCAAACAGACCTGGATTTGTGGTGGTATCACGTGGGTCGGTGCTACAGTACCCCTACCCCACAGCCCCAGTCATCCTTCTTCTGCCTGGGTAATCAATCAGCGTGTACCTGTCGCTGAGGAAAAGAAAACACGCACCTCGGCCTTTTGACCCGCGGCCTCAGAGTACATCAGCCATAATGACACCTCTTAAGAGCGTGGCAAGGAGCGACTGCTCCGCTACCTACACACTGCAAACTCTGCACATACCAGCCGCCACCCCCCTCAATGACCCCCCCCCACCCCCCACCCCCACCCTCCACACGCACTCGCCCGGCTCTGGCCAAACCACACAAACACAGAGTGCGCCGACCTGCTGTTGTCCGCTCTCCGTCACACTTAAAACACATGAGCCATAAAAGCCCCCCGGTGAGCATCTCTCTCTCCCTGTTTGCAAACTATCTGGAATGCCTCAATTTGTCTCCCTTGACCCCCGAGGGGCCTTGCGGTGTGTGGCATTGTGTGTTTTTACGGGGATAATATAGCTTTTAACGACCGCTGGCGTGCATTCCCTGCTTCAGCGATGCACATCAAACCCCCCCCTTGCTGGGAAATCACTGATCTGCGGCGACTTGCTGCATGCAGCCAAGGACTCTGGTGACCCTCTGCAGCAAGACTCCATCTGCACCATGCAGCCGGCACTTCCTAAACTCCTCGCAGCGTACGCCATCGCTCTTGCATGTCTTCAATGATGCAACGATCTTTAAAATAGAAATAAAAATACTGATTTAGAAGAAAAGTGATGGAGCCTTGAGTTTTTGTAAAAGGAATCCGTTTATGGAACAATCTGAACAAAGAAACCGAAGAATGCGAATCACCTGTTACATTTAAGAGAACAATAAAAGTGAGTGTGTTGAAGAAATATGTTTGTTTATCGCTGATTGTCATTAAAAATAAATAATCATGTTAGATTTTGTTTTGTATTACAGGGAAATGTACCTAGAGTGAAATGTGACTGTCATCGTTGGAGGACAGCTATTTTATTTTATTATTAACGTTATCATTCTTGCTGTAATGAATGAATATGAATATTTTGCTATTTATTGTTATTTTAAGCTCTTTGTAAAAGTATTTCTTTGAGTGAAGGGGCAGAAAATACAAGATTGTTCTTCTCTCTGCTCCCTGTCACTCAGGAGCTGGGAATGTTGGTGTCTCATTGTTTTGTTTTAACTGAAGGGATGAAAGACATTTTTAAATTGAAAAAATGTTCTCATGGCGAGAACCAGGAGCCAGTGCAAGGCACAAGAATTGGTGGTTCTGAGGTGGTTCTGCTTGCATGGCTTCAGTTGGCGCATGGCACCGGAGGCTTTTGAAAAGTGGCTTGCACGGTGCACAGAGACAGCGAGGGAGCTGCGACCTCCGGCTCCCTAACGTCCCCTCACTGCTGGGGGACATCTGCTGCCCTCAAGGCTTAATGCCAGCCTTGCAACATGTGGCTTAATGGCTTTCAGGTTTGTTTTCTTCCTGTGCCATCGAAGACCTTCTCTTCATGGCGACTCGGCCTCAAATTAGCTAAAGCCTTAAATTTGCTGCTGTTATAATTGGACGGTGCAGCAATTACAAATGGGAGCGAGGTTTGACAAAGGGTCAGCGTCGCTCCTGCTGGAGCGGTCGTGACTCAGAGCTCAATCCAGCTTTCTCCGTTGGCTCCTTTTGCGTCTTTCCTCAGTGCAAACAGGATCAACAAAGGCAGGGGAAGAGTAGCTGGTCCTTGCAAAGGGAGCAAAGGCTGTCATCTGAGCCCCTCCACACTTGGAGGCCTGCATAAGATAAAATCTGACCTTTATCAATGGAATACAAGGTGAGGCATTGCAGATTCAATGCTTGTATCGTGTGTGTGTATCTTGATGAATTTTAAGTGGTTCTGTGTAAAATGTGGGTGGTCCTGATGTGCAGATACCTCAGGTCATCCCAGAGGACCGGCCAATTACTACAGAGTTTTCTAAATGGGACAAGGATCGATTGGTGTCTGAGAGTGCAAGCCAACACCGACCCAAGCAAGTTCCAAGTCGTGGCCTCTTCTGATGGATCAAAGTTCACACACCTGGACATGCAGCAACTTAGACTTGCTCTTAAGTAACTGTTAAGAGAAAGGTAATAGCAACAAATGGACTAAAATAGGATAGGTCATTATTTGTATAAAAAAAAAGTACGCTAAGTCGCTATAGCTATTGTAACATATAGTCTCTAACAGGCAGAGGTCAGCTTCTGTGTAATGCATTCTGTAATGCAGAGGATTTATAGACTGACAAGCTGATTAGCTTTGGGTTTAAAGGGAGATTCTCAAAAACAAAGCAGGGAGCATTTTGATGGAATAAATTGTTGCAAAAGTGAGCGAAATCTTTTGCATTCCCCCAGCACTGACAGCACTGACAGCACTGACGGCGCTGGCTGCAGCCGTCTGTGCTCTTCAACCTCTGTTGTCTCGACACGCCCAGCAGCGAGTGCTTCTTTGGCCCGTATTTGCTCTGGTCCCAGCGACTGTTGTAATGATAATCCCCGGCCTGTCATCTGCCGAGGCTGAGAGCTTTCCCAAGCAGAGCCGCGGCCTGTGTTTGCAGCTCGCTGCGTGGACTTGGCCTGACACTCGTCTTCAACAAGCACCTCTGCCCTCGGCGTTTGATCTACTCTTCAATTACACCATGTAGCAATCATCTCCGCATCCCAAAGACGGTGATTGAAGTTAAAAGGATTCACACCGATAATTTGCCGACGCATGCGGCGACGTCAGGCGGCCACGTTTTCTGAAAGCAGAGGTGTTTTTTTTCTTTTTTTACGACTTGGTTATTTTTGACTCTTTCGTCTGTAATTGCGGATATTTTATTTTTCCGCTTCATGTCCGCGCCCTTTGGCGCAGCCACGAGCTACGATGACACCCTCAGGTTTACACGTCCGCTAATCTTTTCGGAAACGGGGCCCCTCTGGTGCACATCCAGTAACCTTTCTTTAAGTGACAGGTTTTTCCAGAGGTGTAGAAGGGGGCAGAGTATGAGTGACTTGGAATCTAGTGGAAAACCGCACTCAAGGGAAACACCAAGGGGCTTAAGATACACAAATACAACACATGACAGGATTAGCACCTCGGATAGAATTGCATAAGAACCTGAAAGTGACTGATACTGCCAAGGGAATTTAGGCCTTACAATAAAGCCGCTTTGAATCAATGTCACCTCCTTAAAGTGGACAGAAAACACAAAACGTAGTTTTCACAGTTTTAAGGTCTCCCACCCTTAAACTACTACATATGTTTTAACACGAGTGGCAAAAGGTATTTCAAAATACAGCCATTTAAGTGTAGCTGTTAAACCAACAGGCAGCGCCATTGCTATTGTGTGGGCAGACGTGAGGTCACGGCGTTGTTGGCTGAACTCAAGCCAGCGATTTTAACTGGAAATAAGCAAGGATTGATTAAACATGGCAGGAAATAGGAGCGATGACATAAACCAAAAATGGTCCAACTTGCCAAAATCAATGACTGGTTGAATAAACCTAATTAAAATGTCTACTGTACCTAAATGTATATTCTGTATCTTTTCCAAGCACTTCTGAAGACATGGATATTATATTCAGCCAGTTCATTTGGAACAACAGAAACGCTCTGGCTGGAGTTATTATTTTTGCCTTATGAAAGGTGAGGACTTTAAATGGTATTATTGGGCCACCCAACTAAGTTCTGCAACGTACTGCTTCTCTTCATCCACACCACCTGCTTCGGTAAATATTGAACAAAACTCAGTTTCAGATTTGCCCATACAGCAGTATTTATACTCCTCGGATATGAAGACGCTGAAAAAGCAAGACAAGAAACCCTTTTGTGAAAAATATAATGTCAGTATGGTATGCAGCACGTAACTTTATTGATGAAACAATAACTGTCACAATTTACCCCAATTTCCGCCTGTCTGGGGGAAATGCACGATTCAAAGCAGGTAAACTGGACAGGGGATTCAAATGTCTTGCACCTTTATTTTGAATGTATCCTTCTCAGATTGGATCAACTGTAAAAGTCTAACCTCAATCAGCTTTGTCAAGTATAGTTTAGTGTAGTTTTTTTTTTTTTCAAACATTTGCAATTAAGACATTTTCTAGCATCAAAATATCAAACAATCATGGCCACACCCCCGCTATCGATTGCTGAGGAAACTGCTTATAATTTGTCTGGTAAGAAACACATATCTACATTTAATAACCTTTTAGCTGAGTATTCAACAAAATCAGCCTCAGATAGATTAGGACAGACACACAAGAGATTAGTGAAGAAGACTGGGGAAGTTGTTTTATTTCATTTTGTTCCATTTTATTCTCATTTTTATGTATTTACTTATTGATTGATTGATTGATTTAATTTTGCTTTATTAGTTTGATGCCGGTCGTCATTTTGTTTTTGTTTTTTATTATTCTTTTGTGTGTGAATGTATGACTGTTTGAGGTGTACATATATATATATACATAGTTACGGGTGCCGGATATGGTACCACGCGACAAGTACAATTGCATCTGTGGAAACAGACAAAGTGACAGACTAATGAGAACACGGAGTGGTGCACACGCTGTCCAAGTCGAGTCTGTTTAATTCTCACATATTCAAAATATATCAATAACCTTCAAATGTAGCATGCCTTCAAGTGGCATACATGTCTATCAATTACACTCATTCAACCACAAATCAATTCACAAAACACATCATCTACCATCTGACTGTACAGTATCATATATCACATACTATTAAGCAATAGCACAAATACCAGGTAACTTGACCGTCTGCAATGCGGCTTGCGTCTGCTGTTAATGGGTGCAATACACGCTTAGGCCACCAGAGAGCCAACGGAGGAACGTTAACATTTTCATCAGCACACATGTCCCGTAACATCTTTCAACTTTCATACAATTAAATCAATCAAATCAAATCAAACCAAACCATGTGCACCGTGAGAGTCGTGGTTATGGGCAAGGCAGCGCTCACTCACCTGCCTGCCAGACAACAGCGGGGGAACCAAGCGCACCGATATATCCCGCCAACGGCGTGGTACGTAACTTTTCACCTAACCATCAACGGACGCATGGAATTCACAACATTTGCTCTGAGCATATGTACACATAAAGAAAATATCAAACAACCAAAAAATAAATCGAGTTTTGTCGGGTACTGACCTGTGGAAACAGACAAAGTGACAGACTGTCCAAGTCGAGTCCGAAAGGTGGGCGGAAGTCCACACCTTAGACCACCCGGATGGCAACAGTTCCGGCCTCAAAGGTTCCACTCACTCTTTTCCCTTTTTTCGTCCCCATAAAGTATATAAGAAACAAAATGTGCATTCTCACTCATATTTCCGGGGAAATCACTCCCAACCCGTAAAATGAGCATAAGGATTAATTTACCCTCTCATTAAAATTACATTCAAATGAATGAAGTGGCACATTATTTGTGTTCACTACAATATATATATATACTCACACACACACACACACACACACACACACACACACACACACACATATATTTGTTTGTGCAATTGACATCAAGTTTGAAATTCACCTGAAACTTCAATAAAAATCATGTTTAAAAACACAAACAGAAATGCTGCCTCTTATTCCAAAAATAAACAAACAGAAAACTCCTGAAGCGAAGCGGTCATTTTCTTCGGTCACACGTCTCAACAAAGCAGCCATTTATTGCTGTACCTCCCGCACGCAGGCGGTGGCGCAGCCATCCACCCTGGCCACCATTGTTGTGTGGCGTAATCCAGAGAAAATGTGCGGCGGCTGTGCTCAATCCTCCATGTCATCCTCAGACAGCTTTATCCAGGGCCACTCTTATTTATAGTCCACTGAACATGGAGACTTCTGCTCCGGATGAAGGATAAACCCTGCCAGGATTAGAATGATTCAGCAGTTTCAGTCTGATTTGTAAAAGGGCTCGGGAGGCATGAAGCCCCGACGTCATCCACGCACATGACCAAAAAAAAAAAAATGGCTTTAATTTTAAGAGCTTGGCAGTGATTACACGGTGCTTGGCTACTGTATGGTTGAGACATAGCATCATGTGAAAATGGAAAATGTCCGGACCCTTTGGTGTCTCCTTCACTGTATTTGTTCTGCCGCCGCCGCCGCCAGAGAGCGCATTGTCCGCGGATCGTCTCCTTTATTTCCCCTCTTTAGCTCGTTCCGCGGTGCAGCCATCATCCATCAGCCTGTCGCGACAGGTCCTCAAGAAGAAAAAGAACAAAAAGAAGAGCGATGGTGGTGGTGGTGGGGGGGCAAGTCAGGTGGATCATTGTTTTATGGCTGGAAGAATAAACCACCTGTGGCGGTGGCCGTTCTTTTGATCATTTCTCTGCCATCCGTGAGCACAGGATATCGTGGAGGTCGTTGACGTCTTTGAAGGTCATTGTGAGCCGTCATTTGTGCCGTTTATCCTCCTAAAGGGCTTTATTTTAAAAAGAAGAATTAGAGGGACGAGGGCGAAACCATGAAAGGGGAGATTGGGGGGAGTGGGGAGTGGAGGTGAAAATTCAAAACAAATTGGGAAGCGTTAGAATTCTTCCATTGTGCGCCGAGGGCTCAGGCAGATTAGCGTCCCGCCGGCCCACCTGTGCTCCAAAACCCCCTTCTTTTCACAGCTCAAAGAAAAAAAAAAAGGTTTCCTGCCGATTGTTGACGTTTCTGGAAACTTGACACACGCTGGCGACGCAGTTGTCAGAGGATTGACCCCTGACCCCCGGCTAGCCAATCACAGCCCACCGTCGCCATCGGCAAAGGAAATCTGTCTCACCGTGTGTGAGGTGAATCAGTTGGTTTCCTCCCACCAGGTCCGTGTGTTGGACTTCCTGCTCAGGCCTTCGCAGAAAGAAAGAAAGAAAAAAGAAAAGCGTGCGTCGCCACTCTCTTTGTGGCGGCCGAGCGATGGATTAGCGCTGACGACCGCTGGCTTACAGGCTCCCCGCTGGGATGTCAAAGGGCAACGCCAGCTCCTTTCTCCCCCGGACTCTCCAGCGTGGTGGTGGTGGTTCTCCGGGGTTCTCCGGGGTTCACCGCCACCGCCGTCCAGCGTGGTCGGCTGGAGGAGGACCAGAAGATCTTTTCAGCGTGGAGGCTCCATCCATCCATCCATCCATCCATCCATCCATCCATCCCTTTTCTGCCGCTTATATGGAATCGGATCGTGGGGCAACAGTTTCAGCAGAGACACCCGGACTTCCCTGGCCCCAGTCACCTCCTCCATCTCATCCAGTGGGACCCCAAAGCGTTCCCAGGCCAGCCTAGAGACGTGGTCCGTCCAGCGTGTCCTGGCTCTTGACACGCCCGGAACAGATACCCAAGCCCCCTCAGCTGTCTCCACCCGATGTGGAGACAGCAGGGGCTCTACTCCAAGCTCCTCCCGGGTGTCCCAGCTCCTCCCTTTGTCCCTGGGGGTGACCAAGCTCCTCACCTTGTCCCTGAGGGTGACCCAGCTCCTCACCCTGTCCTTGAGGGTGACCCAGCTCCTCACCCTGTCCTTGAGGGTGACCCAGCTCCTCCCTCTGTCCCTGAGGGTGACCCAGCTCCTCCCTCTGTCCCTGGGGGTGACCCAGCTCCTCCCTCTGTCCCTGGGGGTGACCCAGCTCCTCACCCTGTCCCTGGGGGTGACCCAGGTGAGGGTCGGAACATAGATCGTCTAGTAAATGGAGAGCTTTGCCTTTCGCTTCAGCTCTTTTTTCATCTAACCCAAACCTAAGCCTAACCCAGTTGTCCACAATATAGCAGCAGGTGTAACGCCAAAGAGAGGACTCGACAAACGTGATCATTATTGACTGATTTTTACACAACTCTTTTTTTTCATAGGCTCGGCTGTTTATTCATAATTTGTCATGTTTTGTTTTAGTTTCAGTCACTTGAAGGGAGGCACCCTGTCCCTGGAGTCCACCTTACCAAGTCACTTCCATGTCCTGGACTCCTCTGCCACTGGTGGGCGTGGCCTAGACGGCCCCTCGATGGCACCGTGTCAACGCGGCTGCTTAACATCTTCAGATGCGGTTCCTTATTAACAGGGAGCAGCTGGCAGGGAACCAGGGGAACACCTTTGTTGTGCTTGTTGGGAGTTTGTTTTTTTTAATCAGTCCGCGTCTTCATCTTCAGGTGAGCACCTCCACAGGGGGTGGGGAGGGAGGGGTGTGTGGGGAAACACCGACTCCAAAAACAACTCTCAGAAATAATTATTCTTTATTTTTTTCCCGTGTTGCTGTGTTGTGCAGCGAGAAGTCACTCGCATGCCAAGCTTTGAGTTGCGTGACTGATGGCTCTCTGCCAGATACGCTAGGAAAAAAAGAAAAAAACAGCCGTCTAACAAGGAGCAGTGGGAGGCTGAGCTCACCCCCTCACTCCTGCCTCACCCCCGACCTCACCCCTCTCCTTCTCGCCCTCCTCCTCACCCTCCTCCTCACCCCTGTCCTTCTCACCCTCTCCTTCTCACCGTCTCCTCCTCACCCTCCTCCTCACCCTCCTCCCCACCCTCTCCTCCTCACCCCCGCCTCGCCCTCCTTCTCACGCTGGTGCGCACGGCTGGACGGATGGTTTTTGGGAAGGTTGCCAGAGATTTCCGAGGGCACCGTTAGAGGGCAGCACCCCCCCCTTTACCCCCCACCTCTGACCTCGCTCTCCCGACCTTCCCTCAATACCCCCCACCCCCACCCCGACCCCTCCCTCCAAACTGCCGGAGTGCAACAGCGAGCCGCCGCTCAAGACGCCTGTTGGATCACCGAGAATACTGATGAGTCCTTGTGTGTGTTTATGTGTGTGCATGTGTGTGCATGCGTGTGTGTGTGTGTGTGTCTTTTACCCAGGCCTGGGGGAAGGGCCTTGCAGATGCCAGGCGCCGTTGCCCCGCCGCTCCTGCAGGCTCAACCACCACCGCCGCAGTAGTACAAGAGGAGAGAATTCAGAGGCTGAGATGATTTGTGGACTTCTTCTGCTCGACTGGGCTTCACATTGCATCACCCAGAACCAGAACCAACTCTGGTTTCCTAGGAATTCCTCTGCACCCGCTGGCTTCTCGCCCCAACTTTTTTCCTGCACGGCCACGGTGGTTCCTGGTGGCTGCGAGGCACTACTGCCCTCTATCTGTCACGCGAGTAACTACAGGCTGACGTCTCGCTCCAAAAAAAGAAAGAAAAGAAAGACTTAACGGCACGCTTAAGGCTTGTAGCGTCGCACGGCCGTCCCTCTGCAAATTGTGCAGCAGAAATAAAGTTTTTTAAAAAAAGTTCTTCACAGATCTTGCACTGCACAGTTTGTCTGTGTTTTTTTTTTTTTTTTTTAATACAAAACAAAAAACATGGAACTCGCTCCACTTTCACAGACAGAGCCTCAACGTCCACCGGTGACACTGGGCTAAAAAGCCTTGTGGGCACACAGACTTACACTGAGGCTTCTCTATTGGGCCCTAATGCTGTGCCCAGACCCCCCATTGATCCTCTCTGCCCCCCACCCCACCCCCCCCTCCCTCCATCGCTCAGAGCGGGTCCTCCCATTCACTTGGCTCATTTGAATTCCAGTGTGCGAGACCCCTGATGAGCCGGGGTTGAGCTGTTACACCACACCACAAGACTGCTAATTAACCCGCACCACTGTACAACCATGTGAGGTGAAGGTGAGTCTGGCAAACTGCTGCTGCTGCTGCTGCTGCTGCTGCTGCTGCTGCTGCTGCTGCTGCTGCTGCTGCTGCTGCTGCTGTGCAGGTAGGAGAGGAAAAGCAGCTAAGCAGGATTCCATCACCTGGCGCTGCTGCGTTCGAATTGGCTGTGCAATGCTGCCTTCTCTGTCCAAAGCTGTTTAACGTCCCAGCTGAGGTAGAATCCTGTGTAGAACTCCACAGGAAGCATCCAGCTCGCGTGGCCCGCAGGCCCACAGCACCTCACAGCTCCGACTGCAGGGACTCGGCACACACACGCGTTTAATTTGGGCAGCGTGGGAAATGCTGCGTTTGGCAAATTCATGCCTTGCAGTCGCGGCATGTGCAAACAGTCACATCAAATTGTGCACTGCACTTCGAGTCCGCAGGAATTGTGTAATTGTGCATTTCTGCTGTGATAGTGGGGCTGGAGCTGCACAGGGCGACCAGCCCCCCCTCTCCTCCCCCTCCTGCCTGCTCTCCTTGTTTACCACCGCGGAGGGAGCCCTCCCCCAGACGTCATGTGACCCGCTCTGACGGCTTCCTCCACCTGTGGAGTTTCTCACTGCTGATGTGAGCCACTCTGGCACTTCTATTGCCTCGGCCCTCGCTCCCGAGCGGCGGGGGACTTCCCTTTCATGCCTGGCCTTGGAAACCTCCCCTCCCCCCCCTCCCTCATCAGATCCTCCGCCTCCTCTGTGTCTCCTCTTTGCCCCCCCCACTGACACACTCTCCTCTTCCTCCTTGGCCCACCTGTTCCCTGCATGCGTGCCACCTCTGCAGCTCTTGGTTCCTGAAGTAAACAAAAGGCAAGGAGGTAAGGAGACGATTAGGGCACTTCAAAGTCTCCGGCGTGCAGGTGTGAGGGCCATCCCTCACCAGCAGGCGCAGTGACACAAATGCACACGCACACACATGCACGGCATTAATCTCCCCGGCTCAGTGGCTTGTGCTCGCAGGCCCTCGTCAGAAAAACACGGCGCTCCTTTGAAGGTCCCTCAGGCCGACATCACTGCCTTGCAAACGCTGCACCACACTTGAAAACAGAACGCAGGGCGCACACTGACCAGCTAGAAGCAAACTAAGTGTGCACACAGGAAGATTTCTTTTTATTTATTATTCCTGTCACCGACAAAATGTGAGACTGGACAACAAATTTGGCTCATAAATGAAGGATTAATGGGCTGGCTGGCACATGCTCAGAGTGGTCTCATTTCATGCTGTTGTCAGAAGCAATAAAAAATCCATTATGGCCCAATGATGGCCCAGGATTGCATCACCAATGAGTTTTATTTTAGGGAGAGTTGTCACAACCACCATCTGCATGATTTCTCAATCCACAACAAACAAACAGCCCAGTTTGGGTGAGTTAATCAACTCTGAGCGCTGAGCGCTTTGCTCAGAAACAAGAGTGAAATAAAGTTCATCACGGGGGAATTGGTGGGGGGGTGACACAAAAAGGATTGTTTGTGCCTTTGGTGTGGCTGATGTCGGCCACATGCTACACGCTACATGTCACTGCGCCCACAAACAGCTCAGCAAAAGGCAATCA
The DNA here is from genome assembly GCF_046127955.1 of Nelusetta ayraudi. Taxonomy (NCBI): domain Eukaryota; kingdom Metazoa; phylum Chordata; class Actinopteri; order Tetraodontiformes; family Monacanthidae; genus Nelusetta; species Nelusetta ayraudi. Next base: position 73,145 of record NW_027466194.1, on the reverse strand, counting down.
CACCTCCATGGATTCATATTCCGTTCAAAGACTCACATCACATCCTAAGGTTGTGCTTTTCTCTCCGTGCAGCTCCACATCGCTTCCAGATGGCTGTGGGAGTTTCAGTACTGGCGTGCTTGCTTTGTGGTCCTTGTGATGGATGACTTTCCCTCGGCCCTTCAGACAGAAGCAACTAAAATAAAGTGCGTGCAACGCTGGAGGAAGAGCTGCAGCCAAGAAGCAAAGTGCCTTCATGCTAAAGAAGGACCAGCAGTGTAACTCATACATAACATTTTCCAGAAGCTCAACAGTAACTCAATTATGTCAATTGATAAAGAAGATTAAATATATATTTTAAATCTAATTGATTATTTTATGCAGCACAGTTGCAGCCTCGCAAGCTGTGCAGTTTAGTTGGCTGAGTGCTCTCAGCCTGCCTAAATTGAAATGTATTGTGGATGATGAGACTTCCATGGAGTTCAGCGTGGACATTCGAGCCCTTTCAGAACAAAGCTTTATAACTGCAAACCCCTACTACTTTGCCTCTAGCATCACCATTAGGGCAACATTTGTATTTCATTTACAACAAAACTTATTTTAAAAGATAAATAAATAAATAGAAAGTGAACCATGCCTAAAAAAATTCAATCATGTCAAACATTTAATGCTCGTGCCTGCCTGCACAATGATCATGCAATATTTTACTACATTGTTCTTTTATTATGAATGCATGCTAAAATAAGGATTAGCCAACACCTTCTGTAGTGCTATTGTGCAGCTTTGGTGCATATATTGTGTCATTTTGTCGTCTCTGTCCAACGCAATGTTGCCACTTGGAATATTTTGACAGACCACAGAAATAAATAAAAAAAATCAAACCAAAGAAGAAGAAAAAAAAATAGACATCAGACATTGAATTCTACTTCTGGCCCACAAGAGGGCACTGCTTCACCACCATCTAGAGATGAGGCGTGACGAGAGTAGAACACAGTATTTACGACTTTATCCTTTTATTTTTTTATTATTTTATTTGGCTTATTGGCTCAGGAAGTGTTTTTATTTCTCTATTAAATTGTTCTTTTATCACAATGAGACATACCGTACCTAACTTCCGGGTTTCTCGATCCTCGCTCTTCCGCATCAAAGGCGGAGACTGAGGCCAGCTGTGTTACGTTTAGGGAAGTTGCCCAATAACGGAAAGGCACAGTTTGAAGCTCATGTTCCGTTCTAAACGTTGACAAAAACTGGCCATTATGTCCGTATAAGCCGAAATTCTGATTTTCATAAACCCGTCCGGGTTGCTTTTGTCCGCGTCGTGACATACGATGGGAACTCCAGTCACTTCCGGTACATACATCCGCAACCTTAGCTACAGCGTCCGCCGTGAGTTGTCAGATTACTTGGATCCGCAGGACAGGTGGAAAGATGTGATTATTCTCATACGGAAGCCGAACGGGGACTACAGGTATTCTCAGCATCACGTCAGGTAGGTGGCGATTAAATAAATACATAAATAAATAAATAAATCCTAAACAAAGTTGATGATGTCCGATACATGATGAATTTACAAGTGTTGTCACTTTGTTTGTGTCTCAGGAGGTTCGAATGTGTGGTGCTGCAGGGGAGAAGTCCCACACAGGAGCTCCTGTCTGACTGGGGCACCACCAACTGCACAGTGGGAGACCTGGTGGACATTTTAAAGAGCCAGAAGCTGTGGAGCGCAGCCTGCTTTCTGCTTCCTGGTATGGTCAGGGGCAGTGCCCACTTTCCCCCGCCCCTTACCCCCAACACACACACACACACACACACACACACACACACCTTTCTGTGTGGAGTCTGCATGTTCTCCCTGTGTCTGCGTGGGTTCTCTCCGGGTTCTCCGGGTTCTCCCTGTGTCTGCGTGGGTTCTCCGGGTTCTCCGGCTTCCTCCCACACTACAAAAACATGCATGTGAGGTGAATTGGGAACTCTAAATTGTCCGTAGGTGTGCGTGTGAGTGTGAATGGTTGTGTGTCTCTATGTGGCCCTGCGATGACCTGGCCACTGGTCCAGGGTGTCTCCCTGCCTTCGCCCTAGGACAGCTGGGAGAGGCTCCAGCAGACCCCCGTCACCCTGAATAGGAATAAGCGGCTATAGAAGATGAATGAAACGCGAACAATGAACAAATCAAGAGTTTTTTTCTTTGCATTTTCTTGTGTAGAGGTCGTCCCAGCAGAGACACAGCTGGCCTCACCACCACCACCACCAGACGCACACAGCGCCCTTCCGACCCGACCGCTGGGTGGCACAGAGACGCCGGTCATCAGGTCCAGTCTGCCGACAGAGAGGCTGCTGGACAGGGACAGGGAGACTGGACACACAGGTGCACCTTTATTTATTTTTGCTGAGTTGATGTGTGTCAATTTTGAGTAGTTCAGTTGGGTTTTCTTTTTATTCTTAAAGTTGAGCTGACATGTGGTCAAGTTATTCATACACAGGTGTAGTGCACATAGACTCAAACGCTAAATGTATATTCCTAATACGATTCCTAAGCGTGATTTTTTTTTTTTTTTTTATCTCTAGGTTTTCCCACCGTCCCGTACAGTGAGCTGATCCACATCACGGGCAACTTTGACGACCGCCACGTGTCCGACGGCGGCAGCAGGCTCGGGGAGGGGGGCTTCGGCACCGTGTACAAAGGCATCCTGAATAACAAAGCCGTTGCCGTGAAAAAACTTGTCCCCGTGAGTCCCGTGCCTCGCTGGTCACTCTCGCACTTTTCCTCCTTTGCAAACTCTGGAAACTCACGTTGGGACCGGAGGGGAAAATGAAATCTTCTCTCCCCCCCCCGCCCCCCTCCCCCAGATGGAAGACGTCCCTCTGGACGAGTTGCGGGTTCAGTTCAACCAAGAGATCCAAACTCTGACGGTGTACGTCTTTGCTTATGTGTTCAAGTCTTCCGCCCACGTGCAAGTGGAGTTACAGCGGTGCAAGTGCATCATTTGTTATCACACACGCTCTTCATGAGTGATGGAGGCTCCATTTCCATCATTTCCAGCAGCATCAGAGCATTTAGAGGACGTTCACGTATCCCCAGAGTGCAGGTGTGATCTGAAGAGTGTGTCCGTGTCCTCAGGTTGAAACACGAGAATTTGGTGGACATGGTCGGGTTCTCCTGCGATGGGCAGCACCCGTGTCTGGTGTACGCCCTGATGGCCAACGGTTCCCTGCTGGACCGACTGGCCTGCTTGGTGAGCGGCGGCGGCGCCTGCATCAACACTCACTGCTGTCACCAGCTGACTCCAGACAATCTGTGTGTGTGTGTGTGTGTGTGTGTGTGTGTGTGTGTGTGTGTGTGTGTGTGTGTGTGTGTGTGTGTGTGTGTGTGTGTGTGTGTGTGTGTGTGTCTCCTCTCTCTCATCACTTCAGCAGGGAAGCGCTCCGCTGTCCTGGCAACAGAGGTGCTCCATAGCCGAGGGCAGCGCCAGAGGTTTGGACCATCTCCACAGCAACCACCACGTTCACAGGGACGTGAAGAGGTACTCGGACCTGCTCCTCCATCCGTGTCCATGCTTTTCAGACGAAGGAGAGGTGACAAATATCTGTGCTTAGGGCTGAGGAAGGTGTGCGGAGGAGGATGAGGGCCGCAAGAAGAGAAAATTAAAATGAAGATCGATTTTTTTTTTTTTCAATTTCGAGATTAAGTCGAAATTTTGAGAATAAAGTTAACGTAAAAAAAAAAAAAGACGAGATTTCATGAATAAAATCTAAACTCTGACAGCCACTGATGGCAAAGCCGTATGGCTTCAGTTTGTCGTAGCCATCCATGCGCCAGAGTGCATTGCGTCCTGGGCCTCGGTAACGCCTGCGCCTCAGACGCCCATTTCCAGCTATGTGGTTCTGCATGAAGGTGGCAAACTCCTCCCAGCTTGTCTGTTTTACTCTTCTGAGCAGATGTAAAGTTCAACAGTCGTTTCAATGTCAGTTTCAGTGTCCTAATGCTTGCCACCACACTGGGTTTGTCAAACCTAATTTTGAAGTACAATTTCACAATTTGTTGTTGTCAAGTGACAAAGGTGCACACATGCCATACATTGATCTTGAAATTCTACTTTATTGACGAAATGTTGTCTTTTTTAATGAAATTTTGCCTTAAAACTCGAGATGAGAACTGAAATAAAAACCTCCTTCCTGTAAAATAGTTTTCTCTTCCTGTGGCCCTCATCCTCTTTCGTAAAGGTGTCCTAGCTGGGTCGATGTAACACGCCCAGACACGTGTCTCATGTTCTCAGGTTCCCAAGTCACCCGAGAACAAGAGTGGGAGTGGTTTTCAGGAAGTAGAATTATTCTACCATATTTATGCCGACATTAAGATATATGTATACACATAGGTATAGATTTCTGTTTGCCAGAAAACAAAGACAAATGAGAAACAGCTTAGTCACACTCCCCCAGTGTGTGTGTGTGTGTGTGTGTGTGTGTGTGTGTGTGTGTGTGTGTGTGTGTGTGTGTGTGTGTGTGTGTGTGTGCCACCATGTTACCCTCCCTCGCTCCCTGGCACTCTGTTCATACTTTGGTCTCACCTCCTCAGCGCAAACATCCTGTTGGATGAAAGTTTGGTGGCCAAGATCTCAGACTTCGGTCTCACCAGGGCGTCGGCCAAGCGCACATCCACCACCATGATGACAGAGAGGATTGTGGGTACGCGGGCGTACATGGCGCCAGAGGCACTGCGGGGAGATATCACACCGAAATCGGATGTCTTCAGCTTCGGAGTGGTAGGATCTCTGCTGATGGAATATTCCTTTTATGGAATCTGCGTTAGCTCCTGCCTCGGGTTGTTGTTACTAACCTGAATGAGCTTCCCTTTGTGACATCACAAAAGGCGTACATTCATCATTTCCGTGTTTCTGAATGTACATTATGAAAACTGTGCAGGCTGAAAAAGTCAATGATGCACTATTATCTGTTTGCATAGAGACACTCAAGTGATTTTTGCATGACGGGGCCTTTAATATGCTTTTGAATGAACCAAAGCTCCATGTGTGACACATCATGTCCACTGATGAAGGGTTTCCAGCAACACCGCGTCACAGAGACTGCTTCACCCCTTCATGTCTACACGACGGGGCTTACATACTTACAAAGAGCAGCTGTGGAAACACTACAGCTACTGTGTGCTAACCTGCTTGGCACACGGGGAAGCTAATCAAGGCTGCTTTTTGCTTTGTTTTCTTTTTCATTTTCACTGTGTTTCTCATGTATGTTATGAACCGCGGTCTCTCTGCAATCTCCAGGTGCTGCTGGAGTTATTATCTGGACTGCCGCCAGTCGATGAAAACCGTGAACCGCAGTTCCTGGTGAGCAGCACAAGAGGGCCCTTTTTTACTGCCCCACCTGTCAGACTGGAGTTTATGATGCTGGCTCATCGCAGCCTTCGCTTTTTGCTTTTTTTTGTTTTTTTCTTTTAGTTAATAAAGGAGGAGTTATAAATTCTTTGCAGTTTATTAAAGAGTGAAGGGTTTGACCCCTCCCCTCAGCCAAAGTCAAGTCCCCCCAGCATGTAAAAAAAAAAAGCAATAAAGCTCATTTAAATTCCTCAATATCCTTCCCAGGTGAAGGCCTTTATTACTGCCCCGGGTCACCTGAGGTGTGACCTCTCGACCTCTCTCCTCTCTCCTCATTCTCCCCTCTCACAGATGGAGGTGATGTATCACATAGACGACGAAGACGAGGAGCTGACGTTTGAGGACTTCCTGGACAAGAAGATGGACGAACATGAGCCGAGCGGAGCCAAGACCATCTACACGCTGGCCTGCAGCTGCCTCCACGAGAGAAGGAACAAGCGGCCCCTCATAAAACAGGTGTGTCCAGCTGGACTGACGGATTGGAGCGGTAGGTTAGGACAGGGGTGGGCCACAGTGGGGAGCCTGGAGCAGGAGCAGATGCATGGAGTGTTTTGGTGAGCCACCTCATAGCAGAAAAGAATCTAGCATAGGATGTGTAGAAAAGATGCTAATTTTATTGAAATGACTCCTAAAACACCAAGAAATGCATCAAAGGCAGCTATTTTATGACCTACTTACTATTAATATAATTTCTTTAAGTTCAGCCGGCTGAACAGGCCACATATGGGCCCCGGGCCGTTGTTTGGTTAGGAGCATCTGCTCCTCAGCTCACCCTGATACAACGCTGATTTATCAATGTCATTTCAGTTAGAGCAATTTCAAGGTTGCTAGAAAATGCAACCTTGTGCCAAGAAGCTCCTGCTAAATGTTATTAGATGTGAGATAAGAAGGACATACGTCACGACATAGAAGCTCCTTGGAAAACAACAACCATTTTTAAATGGAGGTATTTTTTATATATATATATTATATTTTCTGCTCCTCGTCCTTCCTGTCCCATCACCAGGTCCTGTTGGAGCTTGAGGGAGTCGGCAGGAGCGCCTCACCAGACTTATATCAAGCCTGAGGAGTCGCACCCGGAGCCATCCTGGTCAAATACTGTCTGTCTGCGAAGGTTCTCAGTCCTCCAGATCATCTTCAGGTAGAAGGGTCAAGTTGGGGCAACTGGGTTTGTTCTTGCGTTCTTGAAGACGTTTCGCCTCTCCACCGAAAGGCTCCTTCAGTTGGACTCGGTTGAACTGAAGGAGCCTTTTGGAGGAGAGGCGAAACATCTTCAAGTCCAGTCGCCCCAACTTGACCCTTCAGCTCCATCCTGAGGAAACACATTTCCAACGGAATGACTGAATCTCATCGACTGTGACTGTCGGAGGAGGGCGGCAGTATTTTTGATATTGGTTCACTATGTTTGAAAATCTCACATTAAGCCAGGATGTAAAACAGCACGTTTAGCCCTCTGTTTGCAGCCTCCTGCTAAAAACGATCCTTTGAACCTACTGCATGTTTGGGAGGTGAGAGAGGGTGGAGCCAACATCTGGCCGGAGGGGTTGTCTCCAACCTTAGAGGGGTTGTCAGTACCCTTGGTGACATCATGAACATTTGAGAAGTGAAGTGAGCTAAAAAGTAAATAAAGGACGTTTGTTGTTTCCAGTAATTTCATCATTTAGGAAAAACAAGGAAGGGAGGAAGTGAATTCTGCTTAAACCGAGACCCTTGGCTGCATCTTCTCATGCACTTAAGTTGTTACAGACAAGACAGTCAGTTTTTGTTACATTGTAAAGAAAGATGTGTTGAATAAACACGACCAAGCGGTTTGATTTAAATATTTTATTTGTCTTCATTAAAAGAAAGATCTGTAAGAAAACAAATAAGACCGACGTGATTCTTTAATTTCTACCATAATGACGATGAATGAACACGGAGGGACGTTCCCTTTCCAACACGAGGTGAGCTTAGTAGTTTGTCTAATATTAATCAGTAGATCAGTGGGTGTGGTAGTTTTCCCTTTTCTTCTTGTCCGGCTGCTCGGCTCCGCCCCCCCCCCCCTCGCTTCCTCTCGGTGAAACATGAGATGTGCTGACGTAATATTTCTGGAAGCCCCGGTTCTTTCCACCGCGATCCTCACAGACACTGACCATCGCACACGACGCACCGGATCGTAGAGCATCACACAGCTACAATATGTACATTTACAGCACTTGCATAGAAAAATAAGTTTCTCAGCAGATGATTTTCCTTAAATGTAAACCACAGTTATATCAAAAAAGAAGTCAATTGTCTATTTTTTTTCCCCTCCAATATAAAATGCAGTGTTAAAACGAATCGACAGACGAATGGGATGTTTTTCTTTTATATATATATATATATATATATTTATATATATATATGTATGTACTTTGCTGCTTTCTGAGCACCTTGTGCAAACGGTTTTGACACAACAAACACGGCGTGACACAGACAGAAGGAATGCAAGTTAGGAACGAGAGTGCGTGAAATTTAAAAAAAAAACAAAAGAAAAAACAAAAGGAAAGATAAAGGGGGGGGGGGGGGGGTTCAATCCTATTGGCTATTGGCGCAAGTTCACATTTTCTCAGATGTGGCAACGAAAACCTGGAGCTGGGCAAGGCGGTGGATGGCCTGGTCCTGCGCTAACATACACGGACGTGCCTCCATTTGGCTCGCTACAAATGGAAGGTATGAAGTGTGAAGAGTGTCGCTGCTCAGTTTGTCCTTGGCGTGCATAGTTTGGTGAACTTGGTGGGAATTATCTTTTTTTTTTTTCCTCTCTTGTTCTTATTCTTTAAAACGATCCTATCAGACGTGACCCTAAGCCCCTCCCCCGACCCCCCTCCCCCTCCCGTCCCCACCCCACCCAAAGCAAAAGGAATGTTCCAGTGTGGAACGCGTTCGAACCGGTGGAGGTGGCGGCCGGCCCGCTGAGGTCTGTTTTTTTTTCTCTTTTCTTCTTTTCCTCCTCTCCTCCTCTCCTCCTCTCCTCCTCTCCTCTAGTCTTCGTCCTCCTCCCCGGGGGGTCGGATGATGCGGCGGTTGCCCCTCTTGCCGCGGGGGCCGCAGGGCTTGGAGAAGGCCTGCTTGTATGCGTGCTGCTTGGGATGCACCTCGTCGTACAGGAAGTCGCTGGTGAGCTCAGTGCCGTTCTCGATCTCCAGCTGGGAAACGGGACAAAGTCACATGACTTCCTGTCTGCCAACGCAGCCACCTAGCCATCATCCATCCATCCATCCTTTCAAACAGCCAACCATCAACTTCATTTACCGTCCATCAAAAATGATGAACTCACTACATTCAAACATTATTGTTTTCATGATAGATAAAAAGATTGAAATGAAAATAATTGAACTGAGATTAAGTCAAATTAAACCAAGGCTACAATCACATTTTGTTTTTTTCAGCCAAATAATTTTTTGTTGTTGTCTTCAATGTCTTGACTCTTTTATGAGTCACTTTTCTATGAATTCAAACTTTCCCAAGTCTCTGGTGTCACATACGATAAAAGACACCATCACATTGACTGCTAATGAAAACAGCTCAACGTCACTGACAGACTGCAGTCTCAGACTCAGTCTCAGACTCAGTCTCAGTCTCAGACTCAGACTCAGTCTCAGTCTCAGACTCAGTCTCAGTCTCAGTCTCAGTCTCAGACTCAGTCTCAGACTCAGCAGTTTTAGGCCCTGTGGCTCTATCTATCTATCTATCTATCTATCTATCTATCTATCTATCTATCAACCTTCACTGAATAAATCCACTAAACCTCGGTGTTAACAGCCAGACCTCGGCGGACAGCACACACAAACGGGCTCTTCTCACCTTCTTCTCGATCTGGATCTGGAGTTGGTTTTCCATCATTTCCACCAGGTTGTTCTTGCAGCTGGAATACAGCATCCTGTCTCGGACGCTGCACTTGTACCCAGGCATGGAATAAATGAAGACTGGGAGGAGGAGGAGGAGGGGGAGGAGAAGGAGGGTTAAAACCAGAGGAGCAGAACAACACTGCAGGACGCTGCTTGCTGGCCATCAGAACCCACCTGTGGACTCCAGGTAGTCGCCCTCGTGGGAGTGTTTGTAGAGGAAGATGTGGTAGCGAGGCACGTCTGTGGGGACCCTCAGCGGCAGCTCTTTCAGCTCCGTCGGCTCGGTGCTGCACAACCGGATCAGCTCTTGCTCGTGGTCCACTTGCTGGAGGTGGAGTACAGAGAGAAAGGCCCGTTCTTCAATGTGATCACATGACAGAAAAATCCCAGTTCCAACAGTTCACCAACTTGTGTTACTTTGCCACACAATGGAAATGGCATCTTGTGTCCAACCCGAGTGGACTGAACTCATCAACACCAACACAGGAACATTTACAACCCCCACAGAGCGACCAGCATCACTGTGGTGTCGCAGCGACCCACTGTGTGACCGGCGGCGGACAAACACAACGCGACCCGCCTGCTTTCTTCAAAAGCTTTCGGGGCAACAAACACAAAGCGACTGCGGAGCCACAATTAGCCTTTGTGCGTAGCGCTGATCTCATCATGTGACATGAGCCCATTGGATTTCAGTGAGAACAGAAAGACTTTGAGGGGTCTGGCTGCAGAGAGCCAACCTGTTTGCAAGCCTTTTGGCCCAATACATTACAAGAAACATTACAAGAAACATTCATACACAGCTGAAAATAAAAAGAATCCTGAGCCTGAACTTCTTCCACAGAGTGGAGGTGCAGTGGATGCAACACACACACACACACACACACACACACACACACACACACACACACACACACACACACACACACACACACACACACACACACACACACACACACACACACACACACACACACACACCACTGTTGGCCTTGTGCTTGGCAGGGTACAAGACAACCTACACTTTAAATGTCAGTTTCAGAAAGTAAAGGGAACAATCTTATGAGGACATGTGAAACTCAGCCGGGCTAAATAATACAAATGATTGATTTAGCAACCATCTCATTTATTAAAGGGCAATTTATACAAACCATGTATACACAGAGCAACAGGGAACTGCAGTTAAGTTCAATTTTAAACTGCAACATGCCCATCAAGACGTCGGGCCACTGGCACGCTGAGTGGAAACTGACAGGTGAACTGGGAGGAGACAAACCCAGTGTGGTAGTGCCACTGTTTGCTCTACTATGAAGCCATAGGCAGCAGCAAGGCATGCTTCATTTTTCAGATGCATATATGTGTCATTTACGACCGCTAATGACTGACCTTAACGCTGTTCAGTGTTCAATCCCCCCCCCCCCCGAGGTGTCTTGAACGCAGCATCAACTGCTGCTAGACCTCTACCAATATGTGTGCCCATAGTTACGGTTGCTAGCTGCTAGCCTATGGTTGGACGGTAGCAGCTTGAGGGAGGGGCCACAGTGCCGGCACGGCGCTGGAAGACTTTAAACCCCGCCAGTATACTTTTGCTCTGCAGCCGTGTGGAACTCACCAGTTGCACGTAGTTGTATCTCTTGTTTCTGTACTGTTCCAGTGCTGCCTGGGCGTCTGTGTGCAGCGGGAAGACCACTCCTTGCAGAGTTGCCTTCTTGCTGTCCACGCTGATGTCCGTCTTCACCTGGACACAGAAGTCACTTTACATTTTCCTTCAGTCACACACAAACACCGAGACGCAGAGCCACAAGCCGCCACCTCGCTGATAAACAAACCTTATGAGACAACACAGTCGTGATGTGGCATTCTGGAAAGATACGCAATACTAGAAAAGCACTCACAAATTCCCAACACGTACAAACAAAACTACGAGCTGCAATATGAGATGAGCTGGCGTCGACATTTTGGCCGACTGGAGACGAACACGTTTCTTCCCCCTTTATTAGCACAACAGGTTTAAATCCACCTTTTGTGTGTAAGCTCTGCCATTACTGCAGCAGGTACAGCAGTGTGTCAGCAGCCTGAGCAGCCTCCCACTCAGGATTACGCTGGGCTTCATTTCTTTGAGTGATCAGAGGGTGAAAAGGCTGTCGGCTGCCACAAGTGGCTTCAGCCGACCACAAACAAGGCGCTCGTATCTACGGCAACAAATCAGGCAGGAAGGAGAAAGCTTTGGGGGGGGGGGGAGGAGGAGGAGGAGGAGGAGGAGGAGCAGGATTACGCTGATGGATTGCATCTATTTTTAGAAACCCTGTTCCCACAAAATGCAATGCCTCCGTGTGATGGCGCCCCCGGTGGAGATACCTCGCATATCAAAAAGGGGATTGCGGCCCTTTTATCCGTCTGCTTAGTAAAAGGCGGGCAACTCCGAGGCACCGCCATCATAAATATTTCAAAGCCTTTTTTTTTTTTTTTATTCTCCCTCATCTGGGCCAGCACAGATTAACGCTATATCATCCGCACTGACAGCTGGACGGGCAGAGCGTGCACAAAAGGAGGGGTGGAAAAAAACCCATTTACTCTGCTGCCTTCCACTGACTGACATGCAGAGGAAGTGCAACACTCACAGCACGTCCATATATGGTCGGGCAGAAGCTTCTTCTTTATGCAAACAGAGGGGCGCAATTTTCACATATTGTCTTGGTGAAAACTGAGAGGGCCTGAGAGCCCCCCCCCCCCCCCCCAGGTGTGTCTTTATGGGCTCACTGCAGACAGTGCACGATGCTGAATGCACTCCATCTTTCATCTGCAGCCTCAGCCTCAGACTTCCCTCCGCCTGCAACGCACTGTTGCGACGCTTGGACGTCTCGCTGAAGTGTTGCTGCTCAGAGGAGTCATGTGATGCAACGCTGGATGCAGCCTCACACCTCCTGATTCCATCGCTTCTCTCTCGCTCAAGAGAGAGAGAGAGAGAGAGGCGGGGCTAATGCGCTGATATGAGGTTTGCAGCAGCACCATTTCACTCGTGTTGGGGAAGGCGGCCCAGAAACGCCACCCACTTGACCCCTGTTTGTGTGTGTGTGTGTGTGTGTGTGTGTGTGTGTGTGTGTGTGTGTGTGTGTGTGTGTGTGTGTGTGTGTGTGTGTACCTCGGTCAGCTTGATCTGCCTGAGCTCTTCCTCTGCGGCAGTTAAGGGCAGGGGAGCCGCCAGCGAGGCCAAGTGCTTCCTGTATCCGTTGAGAGTCATCTCTTCCTGCACACCACAAACACCACAGCAGGTCTCAGCACCGCCAGCAGGACTCGGCTGCAGTGGCCAGGTGTGGAAACTCACCTTGGTGGTGGCAAAGATCTCATCCTTGATGTGGCCGCCTCCAAACTCTTTCTTCAGCGTGGCTCTGGTAGCGGCATACAACATCTTGTGACGCACCTGTTGGGATTACAAAGTCACAACGTTGTGCTCAACACGCTTCCTGTGCAGAGGCTTTCAACTTCCTGCCGCCCTCCGAGGTTCCGCAGCTCGTTGACGTGAGGTTTGCACACAACGGTGACTGCAAACTGTGACAATCGAGACGACGGCACAACAGGTGTTTGTCAGCAATCTTTCCTCCACTCTGCTGTGGCACATAGATCTCCAGAGAACAGCATGCTTAGCCCTCTGTTTACAGCCTCTTAGCTTTCTGCCAAAACTAATGTACTGTTGGACCTTCTGCACATTGAGACGGAGACAAAAACAAGATTGTTTCAGAGGGTGGAGCCAACACCTGGCTGTGGGTGATGTCACTGGGGACCAGTGGCACCTCAGTGCCTTTTGGCACATCACAAAGGTGCAGAACTGCTTGTTGCAGTTAAAGTGGGGCTAAGCAAAAGAGTTAAAGGAGAACTTTTTTTTATTTCTTTGGGATTGAAAACTGAAGAAAAATGAGATAGAAAAAAAGAAAAATAAGAAAATATTAGCAATGTGTTGTTGTTGTTAGCTTGTTTTTTTTACTTAAAATAGGACCTTCAACTTCTGCTGATCAAATAAAAGACTGAAAAGACTGAAAAACGATGATCAAAAACACACAAAACGCCACGAGTGATGAAAACAGGTAGTGGCAAACGCAGTATAAATTCCTTCTTGTCAAAAAAAAAAGAAGAAAAAGTTACGAGTCAGATATTAGCTCTCATTGTTCCTCAGGCAGGTATGTGAAAACACACACAGGCCACTGGGTTAAGTTTGAACGTTTTAGCAGCTTCCAGACAAGCCTGAACCTGAGGAGTGGAGCTTGGAGCGGCAGCTCAGGAATGCTGCTGTCTGTTGTGTGAGTCAGGTGCTGAATGGGAGCTCAGAGTCTCTCAGTCTCTGCAGTTCCACTCTATAACATGAGATATGACGTGAGCGTCACTTTTCCGCTCGGTGTGACGGTGTGTCACTGCTATTTCGGATCACACGGTGTTCAGTCTGGACAAAAGCTTCTTCGGGTTTCAGCGAGAAGAGATTTTTTTTTTTTTTTGGGGGGTGACGATGAGCCAAGAACACAAGATGAATGAAAAGAAGAACGGAAGAAAACCCAACAGCAGCACGAGAGAGAAGACAGCAGAGGAAGACGTGCATGTGCTTCTGTCAGGGAAAGCACCTAAACCGGCCCATGTTTAGATTACAAGAGGTTCAATGAGTGCACTCGTGTCCATGATTACCAGCTTGGCTAAACAGAACCACTGTGTTGATGTGGTAGCCCCACCCAGCAGAGGCAGCCACGGCCTGGCGCTGCTTCTTACCGAGGACTTGTCCGGACTGTAGGCCAGCAAGATCCACTCGTGGCCCTGGTTGTTGGCCGAGTCCAGCCGGTAGAGGACGTAGCAGGGCACGTCGTCCTCCAGCAGGGGCAGCACCAAGGCGTCGAACTCCTGGTCCCACTTCTTGGAGGTCCTCTTGGTGGAGCCCAGGGTCAGCTGCTCTGGAGGACCAAGGCAGAGTTCAGTGGCGCCCCTTTTCAGGCCGTTGCTTTTTTTCGGATGCTCGGCTGTGAGTGCGACCGTGGGACGGCGCTTTACCATCTTCGATGACGATCTTCACGACTCGGTACTGGTCGCCCCCTCTGGCGCTGGCAAACACGTCCTTCACGTCTTTCCCAGCTGGAAGAGGACAGCGTTGGCAGTCACACTCAGTCAGGAATGTTTGTGACACCAAATTAAGAAGCAGATATGAGAATGGTACTTTAATTTGTCTGCCCTTTGTGATGTCACAAAGAGCAGACATATCTCTTCCACGTTCCACCTGACAGAAGACGAGCTTCCGTCTCAGTTTCAGCAGACGGTGGAACCCGGTGTTGTTGTTTTTAGCAGGTGGCTGTAAACAGAGGGCTAAACATGGCGTTTCCTCGACAAGAGATTTCTTTATGATCATGTAAAACTTCTTGAGCAGACTGAAGCCAAGTACAACACTGGAGCTTTTAGACAAGGCCACCATGAATACGACCTCCCTTAGAATGTAGAGTTGTAATTGTTGTACAATACATTGACCCAAAAAAACAAACCAAATCAATCCAGCTTTATTCGTCGTGGCGTCCAACATTTAGGTGTCAACAAACGGGCGTGTTTTCACAACAGACAATATGAAGGCTCACAAAGAATGAGCGGGGCAATGCTGACGGCTTTAGTTTCAGCTCACAGGGGGCTCAGGCCAGAGTCATGTGACTGACCACCTTTGACCCCCAAAACACAAACACAACTAAAACAGGTCTTCAGATCGATGCAGAGCCGTCTGTGGCTTAATATGGCAATGACGCTGCAGTTTTCCATTTAAAACACGGCTGTTTAGAATTAAAAAATAATAAATAGAAGGAAGCACCTACAAGGTGTGACATGCACAGTGATAATTATAAATATCACAGATGGTTTTATTTTGGGAGTGAGAAAAACCCAAGCTTCCTGTAAGATAAGGTCGCACTACAACGAGCCAGATACCGGGCGAGGTGTGTTTCTGCTCGAAACTGTCAAACATTTGCAGGTCTGCGATATGGACGTAGCAACAGCTGGAACATCCACGCTATTAGAAGAGGCTTCTCTGTTTAAATCGGCCCGTTTAGAGTTCTGCGGCGCTCTGCATGGCATAAGCCAGTTTAATTATCCGGTGCAGTTTGTTTGTTTGTTTTTGCCGGTGAAATAATGTGAATACCCGCCGGGCCGGGCCAAGAGTTTGTTTAAAGCAAGGCATCGCCCAAGCATCCATCCAGAGGGCTGATCCTGCCGCACACACGCAGCTCCCTCTGCCCACAAGCAACGTTTGCGATGTAAAACCCCCAAAATGTGCGTGCTACTAGACAACATCAGTGCTTCGGTGGGGCCGTGCACGAGCTAGAGACAATGGGATGTGCGTGATGGTCCTTAAAGTGGCCAAATAAGGAATCGCCGATCACACGCACAGAGACACACGAACCACGGTAGCAGCTAGCTAGGAGTGGCTTGCTAACCTAACGCTAGCTTCCCTTTGTAACTGCTTGTTCCTGGTGCCGGGAGCTCGGCGTGGAGAACAAAAGCACATCCAATGGGAGGACAGGACAGGGAAGATCGGCGCAAGCGGTGGAAAAAAAGAAGGAAAAACAGGTACCTTGAATGCCCGTTTGGTGAGACATCGCGGCTTTCGTCGAGAGACAGGACCGATGCAGCTGATCAGGCGAAACCAGGGCAGAGAAGCAGGAAGTGGACTACACCGGCAGTGGCCGCCCCCCGAGCGTGTCGTCACCAGTGTCTAAAAATCACATGACACGGTCTAATAATGAATCCAAGATCAGAATATAAAGTGCCTGATTCTAACGTGCGGAGCAGAGGTTTCCTATAAGTTTTTTTTCTTCTATTTTTAAATCTTTAAAAATAAATAAATAATAATATATTTAAAAAAAAAAAAAAAAAGAGCTTAGCAAACTGTTGTAGGTCCCTACAAACTGAAGATAAAAGTCAAATAAATAAATAAATAAATAAAATGACAGGGTCTTGGTTTGGTACAAGCAGAAACTAAAACATTCCCTTCTGTCTTGTGCCAGCTGTTCAGGCAGCTGTCGCAATGTGTAATGGCGTGTGGGAGACTTGTTCCTTGACACTTTAGACCCCTTGGAACCACATGTGAACTGTTTAAGCACCACAGCCTCCCTGAGTGTTGTTGCTGACCACGTGCATTCCTTTGTGATCACAGCGGACTGCTGTACTTCTTAATTCCAACAGGATAACAAACCGGACTAGCACTGTCGCTGTACATTTGCTTTCGTTTTAGCTGCCTTGTTCTCCTACTGTTTTTGTTTGTTTGTTTTACTGCCTCTAGCTTTTATTAACTCATTTGTTAAAAGCACTGTACAAAGGCAGGATTCCTTATCCAACAAAGTAGCTGCTGACGTCAATATGAGCCAAAATCTCAAAGGACAGTTTCCAGCGCCTCACTGAAGCGTCGCCTCGTCGCATCAAAGAAAAGTGATCGGTAAGTGTTAAGTTGTAACGTCCTGAGGGACATACCCTCAGTCAGTTTTAACGACCACCGAAATCAACTTCCGGGGTTTTGAGTCTTATTTTGAAAGGCACCGGAAGTCACTCATCCGCACCACTATGCCGCGCCTTGACGCCCAGTGATCAACGTGCTCGGCTACGTCGCGGTGCCTGGATGCTGCCGCTGCATCCCCCGCTGCCTCTATCGCGCGGCCACGGCGGCAGGAAGCGGCACCGTCGTCCCGTTCCGGCGGCCCGCGAGCCTCCGCTGCCCGGTAGGAACCCGCTGACGAAGCACCGGCTGCCCGAGATCGAGCGCGTTGAGTCCGCACGCCAGCACACGCGGCGCGTGGACGCGTGGACGCTCTGGAGCAACACAATGGAAGAGGATTTGAGGGGCGCCACGGTTGTATAGCAACCACAGGTCGCATGGATGGTTCCTCCTCCTCCTCCTCCTCCTCCTCCTCCTCCACCACCTCCTCCTCATCCCCCGCCTCCTCCCCCCGGCCGCCCCGCATCAGCCCGGGATGTTCCATAGCGCCGCTGTCGACTTGATGCAGCAGCGGGAGAGCCGCGCCGGAGAGGAGGTCGACTGGAAGCGTGATCACGGCGTGGGGCAGGTGCGGCGTTGGCTCACTGTATGTGCGTGGATTTATTCATTTATTTATTTATTTATTTATTTATTTATTTATTTATTTAGAAATATGCAGGCAGGAAGTCAAGGCGGGACCCTGTAGTTGTTTTTGTTGGAGTAGTTGTTGCTGCAGAAGGGGCAGTCAGTCGAGGGGATTTGGACATTTGGAACGTTCTGTTGGTGTCTGTTGACACGGCATCGTGATAAGGAACCCCCCCCCCCCCCCCCCTACTCCCTTACCCCAGTACACCTACAGGACCTAAAACTTGTCTGACTTTCCTCTCAATCGATCCCAGGACGTCCGAGTCATTAGCAGGAGGAAGCACCGAGAGCAGGGTGTCGATGGTAATAAGGAGGACCTCCTGTAGTACTGTTGCTTCTTTCACTGCCCTCCACTTCCACGTTGATTCTCTCAGAACCACTTTCCTTCCATGCAACACAGCGGGATATATAGGCACAAACGCTCCGTTCTTCATTGCATCAAACCAGCCGGTTGAACTGTAGGTGCCACTGGATTAGCGACAGCCAGCCAAGGTGTCGCGTCGAGTCAAGGCAAACATGATGCTGGCGAAATTCAATATCCACACGGGCAGATGACAGCCCTCATCCCCAGCGCCGTTGCATCACTCCAATGTCCCGCGGTAGGGGGTATTTTTGGAAAGTGTGTCAAAGCAGGAAGTCAGTTTGGGGATGAAGCTGAGTCCAGTGAAGTCAGAAAGGGGGTGGTGGTGGTGGTGGTGGTGAGGCCTCGACGAGGGGACTCAGACGGGGACATCACGGGTGGATGAGTTCATTTAGATATAAAAGCCCCGAGGGGAGCAGTGTCAGGAAGTCAGTCAAGCGGCCGCTCTGGCGACAGAGCAAAGCATCGGGCACTGTCAGGAGTTTTTTGGAGTCTTTTTTTGGGGGGAAGGCAGGCTGACACGATGAAGCAGGAGTGGACAGCCCAGAACCTCTAGGTTGGATCTTCCCCAAGGTGCGACGTCCCTGAGATCATCTGCAACTTAAAGGGAAGAAGTCTTTGTTGTGCTCCATCAATCAATCAATCAATCAATCAACTTTTATCTGTACTGCGCTAAATCACATCCAAAGGCGTCTCAAAGCGCTTTGTTCAATCAGAGGAAAAGAACCAACTGGGCCCCCAGGGCAAGCAAAGTGCCACAGTGG
Source organism: Nelusetta ayraudi (assembly GCF_046127955.1). Classification (NCBI taxonomy): domain Eukaryota; kingdom Metazoa; phylum Chordata; class Actinopteri; order Tetraodontiformes; family Monacanthidae; genus Nelusetta; species Nelusetta ayraudi. The sequence continues at coordinate 54,660 of NW_027466194.1, read as the reverse complement.
CCGGGAAAAACTCCCCTGTGGGAAGAAACCCAGAGCAGATCCAGACTCCAGAGGGTCAGAGGTCATCTGCCTATGACCAGCTGGGGTGAGAAGGAAATACAGAAATTGTAGAGAGAGAGAGAGAGAGAGAGAGAGGCAGCCAGAGTGGCAGACAGGCCAGAGTGTTGCAGGGTTGAAGCTCTCACAATAAACAGTAGATGCAGATATATAAGAATGAATCATTACAATATGTATATAAGTGGATGTTTTTGTGTCATAAACATCAAAACATTCTAGAATGTAGATTGGTCCCAATGTTGAGCCTTACCACTAACACTGCTTCTTTGTTAAGAATTAAAAGGATCTTGTGTATCTTTTCTTTAAGGCTCAGTCCCGCCTCCTTTACACACAATAACACTTGGGCTCATAGTAACGCTCCTAACATGATCTTTTTACAGTGGAAAGTAGCAGTATAGTAGAGATGAGCCTCAGAGGTGTTCAAACTCATCTGGATGTTTGACGTACAATTAGCCCTCTGTTTACAGGCGCCTGTAAACAGGGAGTTTAGCAGCAGTGGTGTGTGAACGTGCAAGATCTGGTATGGGTCCAATACCGGTTAGCTAGAGAGCCAGTCCAGCCAATACAGATATGATACCCACACTCTTTTAATTTAGGTGAATGTATCATGAAATCTCTGTATCTGAATGACTTTTTATGACCTTTAAGTTCTTCTTCTTCTTCTTCTTCTTCTTCTTCATCATTTGGGCATTTTAAATGAATAGAACATTAATTCAATGCATTTCACACAGTTTTAAAAACCTTATTTGGACTTCATGGGCAACCCTGTAGTTTAAACACAGTAGTCAATATGTACAAACATGCAACTTTTAGATACAAATCCAAACTATGGATCTCGTTCCACTAAAATCGATGAATACCAATATCGGTATCGATATTTGGATTGATACGTCCTCCACTACCGTCAGGGGGTGTCACTGCCCTTTGTGACATCACATTTCTTCCCCCACAACAGTGTATTTTAGCAGACTCTCTGAGGAGCTCACTACCAGGCTAGAGAAAAAACATTGTTATGTAATACGTTATTAAGATATTATTGTGTAACATGGGACCGTTGCTCTCTGACGCAGCCCGACGCCAACATGGAGCAAACTTTGATGGTGTGTTTGATTCCAGTTGTGGGACTGATGTCAGCGTCTCTCTCCAGGTCTGAGGGGGGGCTCAGCAGCATGGAAATAGATGCCCACTTCCGCTACTACTTCCAACACCCGTGGTCCCGGCTCATCGTGGCCTACCTGGTCACCTTTTTCAACTTCCTCATCTTCGCCGAGGACCCCGTGTCACACAGTCAGACCGAGGCTCACATGATCGTGGTGGGCAACTGCTTCTCCTTCTTGTTCAACAAGTACCCGGGCCTCGGCTGGAACATCCTCAAAGTGGTGTGCTGGACCCTGGCCATAATCTGCGGCCTGTTAGCCGGCAAGTTTATATTCCACCGCCAGCTCTTTGGTAAGTCATGCACACAGTAATGCAGCGGAATGTGCACAGTAATGGCTCTGCGGAGGGAGGGGAAACTTCTCCCCCGACTTGTTTTTTTTGTTGTTGTTGTCTGTCAGCGGTGAGCACCTTTAATGGCCGTGGCCCACTGTTGTGCCTCTCCTGTCATTCATAAAAAACAGCATCTGTGAGATCTGGTCTGCTTTAACTCTGCCGTAGTCTAAACAGACCTATGGTGAAGCGTTTCCTGTCATTTAGTTCAGACTTGGATCAGTTTGGTAGATGTAAAAAAAAAAAAAAAACATTTTCAAAACTGTTCAAATGTGAGTCGTAATTTTACTCCTTGATTATTGAATGATATTGACAACAACTTCATTTATGTATTTATAAAAATGACACCCTGCCTTCGCCCTATGACAGCTGGCATAGGCTCCAGCAGACCCCTGCGACCCTGAACTCAGGAAGAAGCGGGTGTTGAAAATGGATGGATGGATGGATGGATGGATGGATGGATGGATAAGAAATTATTTTATGGGCTTTTGGGGAATATTTACATTGTTTGTATTTTTGTTTGCCTTTTTTGCGTGGAAGCTTAGTCCGTCCCACGTTTGGTTAGCAAGGTGCTACTGCAGAGCAAACAAACTAAATACACAAAAACATATGTATGCCAATATACGTGATAGACAAAATGTAGATTTGTTTGCACTGAATGAAATGATTACCGGAACACCTGTCTACCTTCTACCAGCCCCTCTCCTGCACTTGGGGTGTAGGGTGGTGCTGGAACAAATCCCAGCTGTCTTGGGGTGAAGGCGGGGTGAAGGCGGGGTGAAGGCGGGGTCACACCCTGGACCAGTCACCAGTCTATCTCAGGGACACACAGACAAACAGGCGTCTGCGCTCACGCTCACACCTACGGACGGTTGTCACGGAGCCTAACGTGCGTGTCTTTGATTATTGGAGCGTGTACACGTCCAATGTGATACGCTGCGCACGGCGCTCGCAACTGCAGAGCTTATAGATTTCCCACAGACAAAGCCACATGAAGCAACCTACTTAAGCTGCTTTTCTGGGGGGAAAGTGCCGACGCTGTGAAAGGAATGCCTAATCAAATCGTCCGTTAAGACCAAAATGTGCAGAGGATCAATCAGAATCCAATAAGCCACTTAAAGAGAACATTTGTAATCTCTGCATCTCCCTTTTCCTTGGCAAGAGAGTTACATCCTCCCACTTTTTCAGACTCCCATCCACCAAAGATGACATATCACTTTCTCCCCATCGGCCCCACTTGGCAGGCGCACAGAGAGAAATGACATGAAAGGGAGCCGCTGTTTACATCTGCAGCGTTGACTGTTGACTCTCTGTCTGCGAGATGCTGTGATAGCAGCGGTGCATCCGATGTCTCTGTTGCCTGTAACTGGTGCTGCCTCCGTGTGCTTGTCTGCCTGGACGGATCTTTGGTCTTTTTTAACATCCTTTGTATGAACTTCCTCCACCTGTGGTCACGTCTCTGCTAAGTTTCCCCTCATATGCCACAATGGCCTCCTCCCAGTCCAACTCCCTCCTTTTCATTTTGGCACCCTGGTCCCAGCGCCGGCCCCTGGGATGGTACCGGCCGCCTTGGCCTGACTCCTCGGGACGAGTCATCCATGGCTATAATTAGAGGAGGCCGCGTGGGGTTGGTATTACTCGGAAGGATCGTCTTCACCGCGAGTGCCGGGTGAAGCTCTGCGGGTACGAGAGAGAGGAAGTGGATGCGGGCGACGAGGGGAAATGGTTTTGCTTTACACAGTGAGCGGGTGGCACATGGAGCGTCTGAAGGGGATATTTCTCTTTCCAAGGGTTAACAATTTGGTCTTTGTGAGCTCACAGGATCTTTCATGGAAATACAGTTTGTAATATCGAGATTCGAATTACAAAATAAATCAACAACCTTCCCATGTATGGAAAGGCCTTTACTTTCTACTTTGTTTAGCCCTCTGTTTACAAGCTCCTGCTAAGACACTGGGTAATAGCCCAGTACCGATGTTCTGTTGGACCTTCTACATGTCTGGAATGGAGACCTGCTGCCAGTCTACCGCAGAAAGCAGAATCCCCTTCCTGGCCACAGGCATTTTTAGAAATGAGCCCTTTGTGATGTCACACACTTTCTGAAAAGAGAAAGTAAGATCAAGAGCAAGCAAAATAAGTAAACGATGGGCTTTTCTAATTTAGTTTTTTTAAAGTTATGTCATGGTTGGAAAAAACAAAGCAAATCATGATACATGAAGAGGTTCAGTGACTTCTGCAGGATCTGTGACTGCCACCGAAGTCACTGTGCTTTTAAAAATAGTGCGCTACCTCCTCCGCCTGAACTTCAGGCAGCTGTCGCTGAGATTTATCTGGATCAAGTCAGTCACACAGTCACACAGTCACACAGTCGCTGGCGCTGGCTGAGGACAGCAGCCTTGTTCCACAGACACGTACAACTCTGCAACAAGCCTTTGGACAGATGGCTTGTCTCTCTGCGTATGAGTGAACAGGTCTGTGTGTGTGTGTGTGTGTGTGTGTGTGAGTGTGAGTGAGTGAGTGAGTGAGGGAGTTGAGCCTGCAGGAGACGGCCGCTGAGGGAGAGAGTCTGTGGCAGAGGGATGAGATGAGCTGCGATGGGATGAGAGGCTGCTGTGAAGGTTATGTAATGGCCCAGGTTGGCCTGTCAGGGCTGTACAGTAGACGCAGGCCTTGCATTGGGATGATGAGTTATGTATTATTGAAGTGTCAGGCCGGCCTCCGTGGCCGCCTGGCCGCCGCCACTGCGCATGGCCGTGTTGGGTTTGGAAGGAGCAGCGTGCAGAGGTCCAGGTCCCTGACGGAAGCCCTGCACAACCAATCTGTCGTCTGCGCAGCCGCATGTGGAGCTTTTCACACACATTTTGCCGCATTCCTATTTTTTTTTTTTTTTTTTTTTTATCAAAACACGACAAAACACAGCGCCTGCACAATTTATCATTTATGATGGCCCAGAAAAAACATTTTACAGTGAATTACACTTCTGCTTCCCTGCAGCAGTGCGGTGCAGCCGCCCCCCCCCCATCTCGCATTTTTTTGTGCCTTAATTTATCCCTACATTTCCCCCAAACGCTGCCGCCTCCGCCGGGAAGCCCACGCTAATGCTAATGCTGTTGTC
>NW_027466194.1:0-47500 GCF_046127955.1 Nelusetta ayraudi | reverse complement strand
GGTTCCGTTCTACTGCGCTGGAGTGGTTTGATTGACAGTGCGTCTAGTGCAGAACTACGACATCTAGTGGTGAGGGGATGTTGCACACTGTCACTTTAATCTGCGTGTAAAGCAGTCGCTGAAAAGAGACAAACTGTTAAAACAATAGCGATAAAAAGATTACACGACTCCCTCTCTGCACATCCAATAATAACCACAGCAGCAGCAGCAGCAGCAGCAGCAGCAGCAGCAGCAGCGCCCTCCTTCTCTCAGGCCGAGCTGCGACTGCGTGCGCCGTTAATCCAGGTTGTGCGACCTCGTGCCGTCTTGCATGTTTTATGGTCCCCTGCAGTCCCCCTGAGCTCCCTGGGGCCACTGGGGGGCGCCCTCTCTCAATAATGGATGACGTGTGTGAGGTCTGAGCGGCACCGCGTCACCAAAGCCCGGATTTATGCCCCCCCCGGCCCCCCCGTCGCACTCTGTGGATCTCTCTGCCCCTTGATTCTGTCATTGTATTGTTTTTATTGTTTTGAATCCTCCAGGAATCCTAACTGGTGGAGCCCATCACTGTCTGGTGTTTCTTTGGTGTTTGATTTGTATTCCAGGTTTCAGTCAGTTTTCACAGGGAGCTAAAAAGCAAACAGTTTTGCTGGAACTGTGAGCAGAGGGCTAAATATTCAATTTCCAGGAGTTTGGGGATAAATAACCGACCATGCAGGGCTGCTCCCACTGCAAAACAAAGATATGGAAACGACATTACATGGAGCCTTTCCAGTGTTTGTGTTTTTTCCTTCGCTTCAGGACTTCAGGTGGTTTCTGTGGTGGCGACACCACCGGGTTGTTTGCACAGCAGCCTGGCAGAGGAGGGTTGGTTCGGGGGGGCAGCGATAATGACAAGAGCGAGCAAACAAAGGGAGGCAGCCGAGAGGAAACAGCTTGTTTACCTGAAGTGTGCGACTCCTGCTGTTGGAAGCCGGGCCGTAAATTAGAAAATGAAAGGATCCAGGAGGCGCCGGGGAACAGGTGGATCGGTACGCCGGGCCCCGCCGCAGGATTTCCCCGTGGACTCACTCCCGCTGTCACCTCCCCATTTATCATTGTGACACTTAGTTACAGAGGAGTCCGGCTCTGGGCGATGCAGCTATTCCCCGAGGCCCCGGCCGAGCCCACAGCCTGCAGATGTGTGATGAATGAGGACGGTGGTGCTCTGGTACCGGTGCGGGGTTCTTCTTCTATTGCTCAGAAATCCAGACGGCTGCAAATAGCAAGAGGCCTTGAATGCATTCTTTATCACACTTATTGATCGCTGCATTACGAGGGGCTGCCTTTTTTTCAATCAGTAGTAGTGTTTTTTGGGGTTTCTTTTTTACAATAAGACGCTGCGTGACATGATGGGATGTCCATCATTACTCCAGCAGCTGGAACTGAAGGCTAACAGGTGATGTGCTCCAGTTCAGTCCAGTTCAGTTCACTTTCTGGCTTTCGGATTGAGATTCTGTTCCTGGATGAAACAACACGGCCAACCTGCAGCCCCGTGCTGCTTTTTTTTAATTGACAAATACAACATTATTTTGTTTATTTTAAAATCCCATCCCTGAATTTGTCAACAGTTGTTGAGATAATGAATACATTTGTGTTTAATGTGGTCTTGAGTGACAAAGCTGGGCTAGATTATTATTATTATGATTATGATTATTATTATGAATTGCCAATGACTCTAGCTGCTGTAGGTAGATACAGCGCAGCATAATGCATCCTAAAGCACCTCTAAGACCCTGCAGGCAAAGAATAACAATATTGGGAAATTTTTTTTTTTTTTGGAAATGTTTCTCCTCTCACAAGGAAGAAAAACAATTGGCATCTCACTGCTTAAATGAATGAAACAGCTCAATAAAGCAGCAATAAAGCCACGCCTGTCATTTGCCCGTTAGTACCGACCTGTAGCCACTAGGGGGAGACGCAGCTCCATGTTTCCATTTCATTGGGAGGAGGAGAGCAAAGTACAACTCTATTCAAGGCCGGGCGTTCAAGGAATGACTGTGTAAATGTTATATAATATTATAAAAATAATAATATAATAATAAAAACTGATACTTGAGGTGAAAACATATTTGATTTTTGTTTTTTTTTTAGTCACGACAGGGAGAAGTACTAACCCCTCCCCTCCCGTCTGTGAATGTGTGTGTGTGTGTGTGTGTGTGTGTGTGTGTGTGTGTGTGTGTGTGTGTGTGTGCCAGCGGCGAGCTCTTGTTGTGGCGGTGGTTTCCCGCTTGGCTCGGGCCCTGCAGCAGCAGACGCTGCCCATGAATCAGGCCTTATCGGGGGCGGAGCCTTCCACTCTTGGGAGGCGGCGTGATTCAAACCTGCTTGGACGAGCGCGCTTGAATCACCCGGCCAGTTAAGTCCCGCCCATGGCGGCCCGGCACGCAGCTTTAAAAGTCAGATGTGGCGATAGAGGCCGAGCTCGTTCATCCAAGCCGGGGGGGGGGGGGGGGGGGCTGGCTTGGGGCTGTGGGTTGCTCGTTGGCACCGGAGGCAATTAAGTTCACCCATGCAAGTCAATTCAATTATGCATCTGTGATGAGCCTTGAAATACCACAGAGCAAGACGTATGGTGTGGGCCGGCGCAGGCAGGATTGCCTCCCGTGATGACGGCAGAGGGAATGCTGGGAATTCCAGGCTGATATTCCACTCAGGTCAAGTCTGATTAATGTTGCCGAGTCTCAGGATAACAGTTTACACTAACAGACAAGTCACCTTGCAGGGCAGTGAATATTTTTTACCGCCCCCCCCACCCCCTCCTCCCCCCCCCCCCCCCCCCCATCCAGCTCATCCCTTTCGCCAACCCGCAAACAGCCCAAGGCGTTTTCATCCAAGCAGTCTCAGCACCACATGACCTCTTAGCTTCCCAAGAACCCCCCCCCCCGAAGAAGAAGGAAAACAGGAAGCGTCTGCAAAGCGAGCTAAAGCGGCTAGCATAGCTGCTGCCCGAGCAGCCACCCCACTGGGTGGCATCCTCGCAATAGAAGACGTTTGTTGACGGACGATATGGTCAGCTGGCTTTAAGAAGAGGGGGACGTACCGACAAATGTGATTGGTCTGTTTGGATGTGATGGAAGCTTTGTCCCAGCATCTGCTCTCAGTGCTTTAGCAGACACAGCAGGCGAGGTGAACCGAGGGCCGTTCAGGAAGCCTTCCAGTGGATTCAGTAATCAAAGTACAAACTCACACCGCAGCTGGTGCAATAGAAAGTCATTTTTCTCATCCGGATGCAATGCATCTCAACCTTTTCCTGGGGAGCCCTTAACGTCTTTCTTTATCTATTCGCAGTGTGTGGGGGGGGGGAGAAAGGCAAAAGTGAACAAAGTGAGATTGAACACGATGTAAAACTATTGGAGGGGAAAGCAGCCAGGCTGTAATGGGAGAAATAAATGGAGCATTCTGCTCTGCTGTCTTTTTTTGTTGCTGCTCTGTGTGTGTGCATGCGTGCGTGCGTGCGTGCATGTGTGTGTGTGTGTGTGTGTGTGTGTGTGTGGGCTGTGTGGACACCAACACAATGAGCTCCCCGAGGAGCTGTAACTCAAAGGGATGCTGACTGAGCTGGAGGAGAGACAAACAAAGAGTTGTTCCTGGGAAGATGGCTGCTGCTGGCACCGGATCACAACTCCAGCACAGCGTGTGTGTGTGTGTGTGTGTGTGTGTGTGTGTGTGTGTGTGTGTGTGTGTGTGTGTGTGTGTGTGTGTGTGTGTGTGTGTGAGAGAGAAAGTGGCGGAGGCAGTGGTATATAAAGTTTGTGAAAATGAGGCTGTTTTGCCTGCCGAAGCTCATGGAGGAGTTAATTAGTGAGCAGCCGCACAGCCTGGGAGCGCCACCACTCGGACCTTTTACGACTTTCTGGGTCCTGATCAAAAATTTATTATTTAAAAAAAAAACAAAACCCTGCCACACCAGATCTAATGTCATGCGGGATATGTATATAATATATATATATATATATATATATATATATATATATATATATATACATATACATATTGTCACAACCCACGTGTTCCATTGTGCAGGTGTCCACCCAGGTCAGAACCGGATGTTTGGGTTGGATGACACATCCAAGCGCAAGAGCTTAGTTTTATTATCATTATTGTTTTCTTGTCAACAGCAAACAAAAAAAATAATGATCATTTGTTTGTGTCTTCCTGAGGCAGCCGTGTCTTTTTAGACACACACAAAACATGTTTCCTCAAATATTTCAAATATTACGAGAGTGGAGATTGTGCGTCTGGAAAGCTTTTTCTACGTGAGACACACTTTGTTGTTGACAAGGGTGAAGTGCACCACCCTGGAGACTGTTGCTCGACGCTCCCCGTGTTTACAGCGTGGAAACGCTCCCTCCATCCCTCCATCCCTCCGTCCCTCCATCCCTCCATCCCTCCGTCTCTCCGTCCCTCCGTCCCTCCGTCTCTCCATCCCTCCGTCTCTCCGTCCCTCCGTCCCTCCGTCTCTCCGTCCCTCCATCCCTCCGTCCCTCCGTCCCTCCGTCCCTCCGTCTCTCCGTCCCTCCATCCCTCCGTCCCTCCGTCTCTCCGTCCCTCCATCCCTCCGTCCCTCCGTCCCTCCATCCCTCCATCCCTCCGTCTCTCCGTCCCTCCGTCCCTCCATCCCTCCGTCCCTCCGTCCCTCCGTCTCTCCGTCCCTCCATCCCTCCGTCTCTCCGTCCCTCCGTCCCTCCATCCCTCCGTCCCTCCGTCCCTCCGTCTCTCCGTCCCTCCATCCCTCCGTCTCTCCGTCCCTCCATCCCTCCGTCCCTCCATCCCTCCGTCTCTCCGTCCCTCCATCCCTCCGTCTCTCCGTCCCTCCATCCCTCCATCCCTCCGTCCCTCCGTCCCTCCATCCCTCCATCCCTCCGTCTCTCCGTCCCTCCATCCCTCCGTCCCTCCATCCCTCCGTCCTGCGCTGAGAACCTCAAACCACGTTTGCCTTTGCGTGCGGCGCCGTGCGGCCGGCTTTGCTTTGCGCTGGCCTGTTTTGTGCGAGAGGGCCGCCTCTCCGAGTCCAATCTCATGCTCCATCAGAGAGATATTCCACCATAATGTGGAGACCCGCTGGGGGAAAACACCAGCACGGGTCGCAGTAACATGAGAGGCGCCCAGGGAAACGGCCAGCAGCTGATTGCATCGCTCGCGCTCACGCACGCTATTGTGTGATCTATAACGCAGAAGAGAATTTTCCCCGCTGAGCGCAATGACGCGGTGATGGGAACAGGTAATTGCTTTAGGGAGGGAGGGGGGGGTGGGGGGGAGGGGCGATGCCTCAACCTGCTCTTTAATCCTCATTTCGCTGGGCGACACGGTGGGACATTATTGATCTATGTGACTCATGTATTTACTTTCATCTCCGTCTCCGTGGCTGCGGTGCGTCAGCGGTGGGGGGGGGTCGACAGCCGCGTCCTTGTCCCCCTGCCACGCCCCTCCCCCATTTTAGCTTTTTTTTTTGCTTTTTTGTTATTTTCTTTAGGTCGATACCTTCGGCTGAAAATGTTCCGCGAGGACCACGGCTCCTGGATGACCATGTTCTTCAGCACCATCCTCTTCCTCTTCATCTTCTCGCACATCTACAACCTCTTCCTGCTGATGGCCGGCAGCATGAGGTAAGCACCTTCCTCTCTCGCCCTCTCATTGGCTCCTTCACCCCCCTCTTCACCGCCTCTCCTCCCTGCTGCTTGCTGCAATTGGCTGAAACGTCTCTCCAGAACGCAGGCGGTGCGATGTGGAAGCTCAGGTGAGGGCGGGGCCAATCACCCGCTATCATACACATATTGTGACAGTGAGAGTGCGTTGCAATGGAAGTCTCAATAACCTCAATATACATAGTGGGAATGTCTGCTTCGCTACGGCTAGCAGGGGTTTGTTGACGGTGTCCTGCCCTCAGGCTCCCCTCAAGGTCAAGCCTGAGAGGAAAAAAGGCTTCGTTCATAATTTGCACAGTGCATTTTGTTCACAATGTTTACGCGGTGACAGAATGCTGACCGTGTCATCAGGTCAAGTTGCAACATCTGATTCCATTCAAAAGTCCCGTTGCAGCTGAAGCCTGGGAGAACACAACTGAACTGGGCCACTGGCACCATGCACACACGCCCTTGAAGGCAGCTCACTCAGGAAGACGCCACCAACCCCCCCATTGCTTTGTCCGTCCGTCCGTCTCTGATGGGGGGGTGGGGGGGGGGGGCTCCTCCTGCCTCCTGCCTTCAGTTGACACCACCCTGTATCCGTTAGCCAGCGGGCGAGGTGTTGCTCTCTCCCGCGGCTGGAGGGATGGATCGTATCATCGGCCCATCTGTCACTTGGGCCCGCCCACCGACGGCGGCATCCATCTTGTCCGCTCGCCCTGCTCGGCCGAGAGGAAGGAAGGGGGGGAAGGATCGTTTCTCCACGCAGGGAAAAGTTTCGTTCGCGTTGGCAACGAGTGCATCAGTCACAGAGAGGAATGGAAGGAGGGAGGGAGAAAGGGAGAGGAATGGAAGGGGGGAGGGAGAAAGGGAGAGGAATGGAAGGAAGGGAGGGAGAAAAGGAGAGGAATGGAAGGAGGGAGGGAGAAAAGGAGAGGGGAGGGAGAAAGGGAGAGGAATGGAAGGAAGGGAGGGAGAAAAGGAGAGGAATGGAAGGAGGGAGGGAGAAAAGGAGAGGGGGAGGGAGGGAGAAAGGGAGAGGAATGGAAGGAGGGAGGGAGAAAAGGAGAGGGGGAGGGAGGGAGAAAGGGAGAGGGGGGAGGGAGGGAGAAAGGGAGAGGGGGGAGGGAGAAAGGGAGAGGAGGGAGGGAGAAAGGGAGAGGGGGGAGGGAGAAAAGGAGAGGGGGAGGGAGGGAGAAAGGGAGAGGGGGGAGGGAGAAAGGGAGAGGGGGGGAGGGAGGGAGAAAGGGAGAGGGGGGGAGGGAGGGAGGGAGAAAGGGAGAGGGGGGGGAGAGGGGGGGTCGTGTTGGTTGTTTTTATTTTGCTCCATGTCTCTTGGATAGCAGAGCAGGAAGTGAAGTGAGGTGCTTGGATAGTTCCACAGGCTATCAGAGTCCCAGCTGGTCCTCAGTGTGTTGCAGCTTTACAGGTTAAAGGGATTTGTTTTGGAAATTGCAAACTCTGCACGAGAATTATTCTGAATTGATGAGAAGTAATCAATATGAATGGGGAATAAAGTGTAATCATTCAGTGGCGTGCAGCGAGGTGGTCCATGGTTGGTGGCAGAGTCACACATTCATGAGGCATATTGGCCATTGAAGTCACAGCCCGGTTACACACACGCACACACACTTGTGTCAGCATCCTTTTGACACACAATGTTGGTCCATCAGAAGCATTGCAGTTCCACTGGTTCCACTCAGACTGCAGGCAAATCTGATTGCAATCAGTTTCCTTCTCAAGGCTTGACTGACTCTCCTCACTGTCCTCACTGTCCTCACTGTCCTCACTGTTCTTAGCAAGGGTCCAAATGGGGTCTGGCTCTGTTCACACTGGGCCACACTATTGACCCACACCGGTGTGTTTACTGCGACCTGCGTGGGCGTGACGTCCTGTCACTGCGACAGCGCCACCTGTTGTGCTGCCTGCCCTGGAGCTTGGCTTGAATGGAGCTGCAGTGTCTCCCCACACACTGGTGGGCCAATGAGGTTCCTCCTCTGTCCAGGGACCGCTGTCTCCGACTGCTTCTGTCTGCTCCATTGCGTTCCAGCTCCGCTCCTGGAACAGCGCTCCCTGGTGGCGCATTGGCTCTTGCGTCGCAGAGAGTCCCCGAAATATACGGGACAAAGTGAAGTGCGACCCGTATCAGTTCCTTACGGGACAGGTTTTTTTAAGTTGCCAAATGTACGGGAGAGCCGCGTATTTCACAGGAGTAGACCACAGACGGAAATCAAATGAGGTTTAAAAACGGGACAAAGTGTGTCCCGGGAGAGATTTAAACTGTCCCGGGACAGGTGGTGAAAAAAGAGAACAATTCTGGGGAAAACGGGACGCTAGTGACTGTTCACACTACAAAAGAGCCACCCGGTTTCAATCTGGATGGGATGAACATTGGATTTTGGCTGGCAGTCTGAACAAATCAAACAAACCTAAATAAAAAAAACAAGTAAAAAAAAAAAAATATATATATATATATATATGTATATAAACATATAAACATAAAGTATAGCCTCGCAAATGCTTACTTATTGACTACACTACTCATCACAATACTACAATAAGTGGTGAGCAAAAAATGGTGAATTTTTTTAATTCACCATTTTGAGAAATTTCCTGTCGTGGTTGGAATTAGAAACTAGAAATGATTTTAGGTTCTTTTCTGAGCTGGTTGAAGCAAATCTTTCAGCTCCAGCTGCGCTCTTTCTCTGTTGATCAGAGTCCGTCGTGTCTGTCCACCTCGGAGGAGATTTTCAGGCAGGGTTCGAGGTTTGGCTCTCGCTTTGAAGCAGATGAGTGGACGGACTGCACCTGTGGGCTAGAATTTGGAATTGCTCGCTACACAGCTAGCATTTCCGCTCGCTATGCTAGCTGTGTCTCGGCGTGAAAGAAGGGCAACAAGCAGACAGCTACCGTCTGTCTCAGCCAGCGCTGTTTTCATCCGTGGTTTGATGCGAACACAGATTGCAATTTTACATATTCACTGCGATGTTTTTTGTATTTATGCATTTCATTCTTAGTCTTGCCCATTGTATAACAAAGCAGATTGAAATAACGTTGGGCAGACAGTACTGAACCCATAAAAGTATGGACATTATTTGCTTGAAAATATCGAAAAAGCAAAAAGCAAAGAGCTAAAATGTATATTTTTTTAATTGAATCATTATTTGTTTATGTATCTAAAAGAACAACAACAGACTTAATGCAAATATGCCATCCTGCCCAGTACAGCAGGGATGTCGAAGCTGCAGTGATGCAGTGACTCCACACAGGAGCTCTCCTCTGCAGCACTGCATGGCTCCCCTCCCGCAGACAGGTGGTGCTGTTGTAAAGTGAGTGAACCCACCAGCAGCACCAGCAGCAGCACCAGCAGCAGCGGCGCCTCTAGCGCCGGGCCGGGCCGGGCCGGGCCGGGCCGGGCCAGCCACCGGTCACCCCTCCAGAGGAGCCGGGTGCTGCCAGAGGCGATTAGCCTTTACGTCTGTGTTGAGGACTGATGTGTTCACACTCTGGCAGTCGGGTCCTCACCAGCCCCCCCACCCCCACCCTCCCAGGGTGGGTTCTTACATCCTGGTGGTTTCTTACATCCTGGTGATGCAATGGCACTCGAGTGTTTTGACAGGTGTCCAAAATCTATTTGCATCGCCCCCCCTCCTCCCTCCTCCCCTCTTCCCTCCTCCCTCCCTCCCTCCCTCCCTCCTCCCTCCTCCCTCCGTCCTTGTCTTCTCTCTGCTCTCTCTTTTTTTAGCCTCAGCACAACAGAAAAAAACCACATGGTCTTTTTTGTGTCTTGCGCCATCGTAGGACTCCATTGTGTTTCTCTCCTCCTCCGCCTGTGCCCACAGAGCCAGCCAGTGTTGAGCCTGATGGCTGCCAAGGCTTTCTAATGGCTTAGTTGGCTTTGACACGCAGCCATAATGGTGCGCTGCAGGAGGAAGAGGCTCCCCCCGGTGGCCACACAGGGTGGCGGGCGGGACACCGGCCATATTGTCCATGCCTCGCGCTCCCATCAAGTTTCTCTTTTTTTTTATGTGTGTGTGTGTGTGTGTGTGTGTGTGTGTGTGTGCTGGGGGGGGGGGGCAGAAGGGGGTGGGTTGGCATCTGTCTCCCTGCTGTCTCCCCTGACCTGACGGCGTGCGCTGCTTGTGCCCGCCGCTCATTAATATGCGTTCATTTCCTTTGACCTTTCCAGCCTGTCTGCTGGCTTCATTTAATTACAATATTAAAAAATAAATAATACAAAAAAAAACCCACAACCCATCTGGGAAAGATGATCAACTCTGTCTCCATCATCATCATCAGCTTCCACTGAGGAGGGAGGGTGTCCGTCTCTCTCGGGTGACAAGTGGTGATTAGTAATAACCAATCAATCAAAGGTGCCCCCCCCCCCCCTATGTCTCCACTGGCCTGTTGGCCGGATCAGGCTGTGCAAGCTGCCCAGGAGCTGCAAGCCACACTTGTTAGCAAACGCCTCACATCTGGCCTATTTGCATTTTAATGTCCCTGTCAGACTGGAAGCAGGAGGTGGAGGTGGTGGTGGGCGGGGCTTGCCGGGAGTCGGGGTTACAGATACGCACCCCCAGAGGGGAGGACAAACACCTCAGATATTCTATCGTGTAACACCATCCCCTCTTTTTTATGTTTTGAAACCCCGCCCCCTCATGGCACCGAGTCAGCACCTGATTGGACAGCGTTATTTAATCAAGCCGGCCCAGCGCCGGGCGTAAAACAATAAAGCAGCACCAATCTGGAGCTGGAGTAGGGGTGGGAGGGGGTGGGGGGCTGAAAGCATAACCAGGGTGTGTTGATGGGTGTTAGGCTGCTGTGATTGGACGGTGAGCAGGGAACCAACGCTGCTGGTCGCTCCTCACTCATGGAGAGCGCTTGGCTTGGCTCAGTGGCAGCTGGGGACTGCTGTGCTGGGATTGGACAGTGGCATTGTGAGCCGCCAGCTCCTTCTCTTTAGTACGTTGTACACTGTCGATACACACTGAAGATATAAGCCAGATAGATGTGATGATGCAGCAAGGAAAAACACCTCAAATAACTTGAGATTTGCCCAGTTTGAAGAATCTAAATGTAAAACTTGTTTGAGTTATTTTACACTATTATTGTTTCCTCCATGATTCCATGTGTGTTCATACATAGTTTAGACATTCAATTCATAGGGTGTCTCCTAACGTTTGACTTGCAGTGTGTATGTATGTATGTATATATGCTGTTGTGCATGATGACAGTGTGTGTCATACAGTCTACTGTGATCCACTGTGAAAACAGGTCCATCTGTCCATCAGTGCGCCACCCGGGTGTGTTTGCTAGCTGGTCTGGCGCTCAGCCTGGTGTGATACCGCAGACAAGCGGCTCTCAGAAGGCCGCAGCCGGTGGCACGTCACGGTACGTACATGCACGCAGCCAGACGTGGGCTTGGGCCGCTGCCGGCAGACGACAGAAGGCCTCGTACGATGCTGCCTTGAAACATTCCAGAGGATCAGTGGTCTGTCTTTACTCTGGCCAGTCGCCCGACTGCTATTTCCTTTCACCAAATGTCATCATTCTTCAAACTGATGTTGATTTGAATATGGAAGAATCTCATCCATCCATCTATCCATCTATCTATCCATCTATCTATCCATCTATCCGTCTATCTATCCATCTATCCGTCTATCTATCCATCTATCTATCTATCCATCTATCCATCCATCTATCCATCTATCTATCCATCTATCTATCTATCCATCTATCTATCCATCTATCTATCTATCCATCTATCTATCCATCTATCCGTCTATCTATCCATCTATCCGTCTATCTATCCATCTATCTATCCATCCATCTATCCATCTATCTATCCATCTATCTATCTATCCATCTATCTATCCATCTATCCATCTATCCATCTATCTATCCATCTATCCGTCTATCTATCTATCCACCTCCAGGCTAAAGGTGGAGCATGCCTACTGCAGGCTAATGAATGACCTTGCTGGTTTTGTGGAGGTGTGGGCCATAAAGAATGTTCTGTGTTCTGTGGATGATAATGGCTTCTTAGTTCTTAAAGTGTAAGGTTTTTTAGCACCCAAATGTGCTTTTATCACACTTTGTAAATTAATTTCATCTAAGAATAATCTCATCTTTTTTCCAATTAATACGTAAACATTGCTTGCCAGAATGTGTAAAATAAAGTGTATTTTAAAAGTCAAAAAAAGTCTATCCATCTATCTATCCATCTATCCATCTATCTCTCTATCTCTCTATCTATCAGTTAGTTTTCTGTCTCTTTTCCTTGATGTTTTGGGGCAGGAAACTCCTTTGTGAAGCCTTTCAGTGGTTGCTGGTGACTTTTAGAAGGCAATGTTTTCCTGAGCCAGTGGTCAAACCCACCAGGTTTAAAATGAGATCTTTACCTCAATCGTGTTTTCCGACGGTGATTTTCTTCTATTGTTCAGCCTAACAGAGCTCTCAGTCTGGTCAACCCATTTTTTCGTTCTACACCTTTACAAAGTGACGTGTTTATGCAGGTGAAGGTGAGCCGAGAACTGTTGCCTGTTGGAAAAATGTAAAAAAAGAAAGAAAGAAGGAAAGAAAGAAAAGAAAAACAACATCTTTTAATCGCAAAGATTCACTTCTTTGTTTTGTTTTTTTTATAAATCAAGCCAAATGGCTTTATTATTATTATTATTACAATTATTACAAATAATTGTTTGAATCCAATGAATCGAAACGTGCTGACCCTACAGTTCAATGCTCCCCGGTCCATCATTTTTTGAAAGAAAAAGTTACAGAAAGTTGAAACATAGACATACAGTGATCTTCGTTAGCGGTTAGCAACATTTCAATGTTAGCTGAGCCAATTGGTTTAATGGAGTGGAATGAAGGCAACGGTCATCGTAAATACGGTAAATACATCTGGGTTTAATGAATTCATTTGGCTTCTTTGGAGACTTTATTACATCTCATCTCATCCCACACACACACACACACACACACACACTCCTTCATGCCACACATCAAACAAGTCATTAAAATGTTCTTTCCCTGCACTCGGCTCGGAACGCTGAGGTCATCCCCCGACCCCCCCTCCCTCTGGTGACATCATTGTGCTGTTTTCTGGGACGGAGGGGAGGAGCCTCATTGCCCCCCCCTCCCGTCCCGTCCCTCCCACTCTCTCCCTCCCCCTCCATAGATCAATGTGACATAGAGCCCCTGCTGTAAATAATAAACATGGCAACCTTGAATGCAGCCTGCGTCGGCTCCCGATATATAATACTTGTATTGTAATTCAGGGGTGGTGTGTGTGTGTGTGTGTGTGTGTGTGTGAGTGTGTGTGTGTGAGTGTGTGTGTGTGTGTGTGTGTGTGTGAGTGTGTGTGTGTGAGAGTGTGTGTGTGTGTGTGTGTGTGTTTTACAATGAGCTCGGACTGGCACGGCGCCGTGACGGATGGATCATCCGTGTGTGTGTGTTTCCGTTGTGCAGCCTGGGCTTGGTGTTGCAGCAGTAATGATGCTATGATAATATCTCCTTCCTGCCCGCTCTGTTTCCTACATTATGTTTCCCCTGCTGAATATCATCCAGTTGAAAAAAAGCAAGAGCATTGGAACATGTGCACGGAACACGGTCACCTGGAGAGCAGCTCCTCCTCCAGAAGGCCACGAGCTGAGCGACCAGGAACAACTCCCGCGTTCTCCTTCCCAAGATCCACCGTTTGTGATGTCACAAAGGGCACTGACACCATTTGAGGTAGCACCGGCACCGCCTTGTTGCCCTTCCAGACATGGGGCAGGTGCAACAAACGCAGGTGTCAGCAGGAGGCTGTGAACAGAGGGCTAAAGCTGCTGGACGAGTTGAGCCAGTGATGAAGATACTTTGATTAAAGGGTGCAAAGACTGCACCTTTCAGTTGGCACCTGTTGACATGAGCGAGATGAGCGGAGAGGAAGTCTCCTCTTCAAATGTTGCGTGTGAGTTTGGAAGCTCTATGTTGTGGCGCGTGGCTTCCGTGCGGGACTCCAGCACGCTGAATGAAAAGGTGCAGGGAGACGCCGAGCGAGTCCGTGGCCCGAAGGAGCCGGTTCGGCGCGGCACGTGGGCCACGTGTTGGCCCAGCCGTGAACGGAGACCCAGCCGGGAGTTGTAAAGTCGCACAGGTGCCCTGGCAGGAGCATCGACGTCTCCTCGCTCCCCACTGACACTGCCAGGCTGCTGCAGGTCGCTGTGGAGTCCAGAGGAGGAGGAGGAGGAGGAGGAGAGGAGGAGGAGGAGGGGAGGAGCAGCCAGGGAGCGTGACGTCACCCGGTCCTCTCGTCTGCTACAATCTAGAATCCCTCGCAGTCTGACAGAAAATGAGTTTGTGAAGCTCAAAGCGCACACACACACACACACACACACACACACACACACACTCTCTCTCTCTCTCACACACACACACTCTCTCTCTCTCTCTCTCTCTCTCACACACACACACACACACACTCTCTCTCTCTCTCTCTCTCTCTCTCGCTCTCTCTCTCACACACACACACACACACACACACACACACACACACACACACACTCTCTCTCTCTCTCTCGCTCTCTCTCACACACACACACACACACACACACACACACACACAGACACACACACACACTCTCTCTCTCTCTCTCTCTCTCTCTCACACACACACACACACACACACACACACACTCTCTCTCTCTCTCTCTCACACACACACACACACACACACACACACACCACACACACACACACACACACACACACACACAAAGGTTCCAGGAATCAGGTTTGCGATGGCTCCGAGTGCTGAAACCCTCTGCTGGAGATTCTATAAGCCTAATTATCAGCGCTCCTGCAGGCCTGGGAAATCCTTGACTCAGGACTCTGCTGATAAAATGCAATCTGAAACTTTTTTTTGACTATAAACTAATTTGATATGTTGAGTTTTTTTTCTTAGGGTAGTTTGCAGCCTTTTTTTAAAGGTTAGTACTTACATCCAACACTGATACAACCACAATCTATTTTTTATTTATTCTTTTTTTTTCCCCCTCAGGCTGATTGGGTTATTTTGAGGTGAATCGCATAAAGAAAAGAGCTGTTGGATTGTTGGGGCGCAGGACTGTACCTGGGCTCAGGGTGTTTGGACGTGTACAGACAGAGAGAGAGAATGTCTGGGTGGAAGGATGCTGAAGGTTGGAGGTGCAGGTAGGAGGCCTGGAGGAGGAGGAGGAGGAGCAGTGGGAGGAGCAGGAGGAGGTGGAGGAGCAGGAGGCCTGGAGGAGGAGGAGCAGTGGGAGGAGCAGGAGGAGACCAGAGGAAGTAGTGAAAGAGAGGATGTGATGTGAGTTGAAGAGAGAAGGATGGAGAAGTTAGAGAGGTGCTGCGTGGTGGAGGCGGTGAGGAGGCCGGACCCAGAACTCCCAGAACTCCCAGAACTCCCAGAACTCCCAGAACTCCCGTTTGCAGAAAATGAAACACAGGTGAAAGTAATTCGGGAACAGGAAGTAAATCCCGAGACACTAACGACAGCAAAGCGGATTTTAAAATAAAACACGACACAGAACCTTACAAGAGGTCCACTGGAGGCTGATGATTGGCTGTGGATACAAACTGAGAAATAAAACCACAGTGACCAAAGTCCAGCAACAGCATGACCACAACAACAACAACAACAACAACAATAATAATAATAATAATAATGATGATAATAATAATAATAGTACAAACAACAAACAGCTGTGAATTCTGCCGCCACTACGTTCATGCTAAAAGGCGTCGACTCTTGTCAATGTCAAACTCAAAGTATCGCTCAAACTCTGCGACCTCTGTGCCGCAAAATTGCAATTTCTTGCATGAGACTTTGGACTTTGGTCAAAGTCCTTGAACATTACGTCTGAACAAGTGTGTGAGCCCTGATAAGGTTCCACAGAGGGTCATGGCTGGCTGAGCCGGCCGCCGCTGGCACCGCCAGCACCACCGCTGCTGCTGCTGCTGCTGCTGCTGCTGCTGCTGGGGCGGGGGGGGGCGATTATACACGCTCACTACTGTACTGATGTTCCACTACGCTGAATTCTCTCATTAGGTCTTTGGGGCTCTGAAGGCCATTAAATTTTCAGTGGGCATGAATAAGTCAGGGCGCCGTGCTTGTGATCACGCAGTCCCTGAAACTCTGCTAACAGAGAAACAGGCTGCACATTTGCTCCATTAAAGTAACGTGCCAAGGTCAGAGGTCAGGGGAAGTGTTTTTCCCTTGTCTTTCTGTCTTCATGTATAAAAGGAGGAGCGAGCCACGTCTTTCCAGGAGAAGCGATCAGAGTCTCGCTGCGGGTCCACGGCTCCCGGCGGGGAACCGGGCCGAACCGCACAACGTCTAAAAAAACAAACACTTTATTTGCGTACAAATCGCCCCCCCCCCCCCCAAAAAAAAAAAGAAAAGTCCAAACCCGACTGTTTGTTCACTGCCGAGCCTGAGCGGAGGGAGGAGATCCTGCCAACCCCTGTGAGCAGTGCCCTTCGTCAACGAGCGCGTCTGATTGGTGGCGGTTCCTTCCTCCACTTCTTTCTGGCCGCGCAGTTCGCAGTAAACAGGCGGCTGAAAAACGTCTCTTTGGGGTCACGGACGTGCCGCCATTATTCATCCTGCTCGCACGTCTACGAGCACTTATTATGATGAAAACGCAGAATGATTAATAAATGAACTGGCATTAAATCTGCCGCGTTCGCCCCCCCCCCCCCCCCCCCCCCCCCCCGACGCCTGCTAGCATTAGCCGCCTCCTCTTCTTCTTCTTCTTCTTCTTCTTCTTCTTCTTCTGGGCTGAGATGGAAATCAAAGCAAAACACTGCAATCAGCTAAAAAGAAAGAAATACAAGTTCAAAATCAATAGCACACACACACACACACACACACACACACACACACACACAGTCACACACACACACACACACACAGTCACACGTGTGCACACACACCCCGACTGAACACACTGACTTTGCGCCACCATCCGTCTTGCCATCCTCCAATAGAAACTGTTTTCACTGTTTTCCTGATTTGGAGGAAAAGCAAAAGAAAGGAGCAGGAAGAAGAAGAAGAAGAAGAAGAAGAAGAAGAAGAAGAAGAAGAAGAAGAAGAAGAAGAAGAGAGGCCATGAGTTGCAAACGATGGCTCGTGCTTTTTGTAAATGTGCGTAATTGCTGTACAAGTGGCAGTATTTTCTGAATTGGGGGACGCTTGTGAGGGGACTCATCCCCGTGGTTTCAGGGGAACCCAGAAAGCAGATGGTCGGTCTTTAAGGCACAACAAAGAAAAGCTTTATTAAGCACACGGAACCAGACGGACGGACACAGGTTAGCTTCCGCTGGCAGTACTGTAAAATGCTTGAACTCGCTTGTAATGCCTCTATTCTTCCATTAAGGCGCTCAGGTGCTTTCAATATATCCATTTGTAAAGAAAGTCAAAAACTTAAGAGTCAAGGTGTTGAGAGAATAAAGGTCTTATTTGTAGGACCACTCATGCCAAAAAGGCACAAAAGGTTATTTTTAAAATTTAGCAAAACACAAAATAAAACAGAACAAACAAAACACACACACACACCACACACACACACACACACGCACACACACACACACACACACACACACACACACACACACATTTTCTTACCATTTGCACGAGGACATTGACGCACAGCCAGAGATGAGTGGGAGCTGTTGACTTCAGATGTGACCCCCCCACCGACCCTCGTTGCCACCTCTTGTATTGATGAGTGCGACCTGCTGCAGCTCCACCTGCTCCACCTGCTCCACCTGCTCCACTCTCAGGCAGCCAGGACATCAAACGGGCCTCCTGGGCTGCTGGAGGAGGCCACTGACCCACTTTCCCTTCCCTCCAACCCCTCCCCCCCCCCCCCCCACCTCACTCCTGGCGCCATTACCTGGAGAAAATGTGTGTGTGTGTGTGTGTGTGTGTGTGTGTGAGACACAGAGGGAGTGTGTGTGTGTGTCTCTTGTGTCCCTGCTGAACAGGGCCGAACTGAAGCTTGTCATCTTGGCTCGGCGGCCCAGAAGAGCGTTCGTCACCTCTGCTGCGGGGGGGTTGTTTCTGTAGCGGCCCCCCCCAACCACCGTCCCAGAGAAGCCAGTGAATGGAGAGAGTGGGGGAGTAGGAGTGGTGGTGGTGGGGGGGGGGGCTCTAAATCACGGGGACAAACGGGACAAATTTGCCAAACAAATTCACGGTTTGGCCGCCGCCAGCGAGGATGAGAGCGGCGGCGTGAAAATCCATCGTGGCGCCGTAAATTGTTTACAAGCCTCGGGGCTCTGCGGGGGGGCAGGGGGGGGTGGGGGGGGGTCTCTGCGGGGGGGCCGAGGCATCGCTCATTGTTTTCCCTGGATTAGATTGATATCGATCGACTCCGACAGCTGGCATAATGACACTTAGCATCAGTGCAGTTTTTTCCCCTCCTCTACCCCCCCCCCCCCCCCCCCCCCCTCTATCCCTCACCGCCCCCCCCTCCTCCTTCTGGGCTCCTCTCCTGTCTGTCCTTCCTCCCCTCCCCCTGTCCTCCCCCTCCCCCCTCCCTCCTCTCCTCCATCTACTGGCTCCTCCCCTCTCCCTCCTCCCCCTCCTCCCCTCCCCCTACTGGCTCCTCCCTCCTCCCCTCCCTCTACCGGCTCCTCTCCTTCCTGTCCTTCCCGTCCTCCTCAGCTCCTCCGTCCTCGCTGCCTACTCTCTCATTAAATCACTCACTGCTGGGTTTTTTTTAACCCCCCCCCCCCCCTCCTCCCCCCCGCAGGCCCCACATGGTGACAGAGTACATGGGCATCAGGAACGAGAGCTTCATGAAGATCGCCGCCGTGGGGACGTGGATGGGAGACTTTGTCACTGCTTGGATGGTAAGACTCCAACCGAGGATCTGCAGCTCTGTTGAAGAGGAGGCCCATGTAGCCCCGTGTTTACAGCCCGCACTTCACTCTGTGAATGTCATGTGATATGAAAGGTGAGAATCTTTTCATGCTGCACGGTGCTGCTGCAGGGGAGATTACAGCCCACCTGAGAGGAGCAGCAAGAACAGGAGGAGGGGGTGGAGGAGGAGGACAGGGAGGAGGAGGAAGAGGAGGACAGGGAGGAAGAGGAGGAGGTGGAGGAGGAGCGAGGAAGAGCGGCCTCCTCTGTTAATTTGGCACCAGGGGGCGCTAGAGGGGAGCTCCCTGACACCCAGAGTTGATGAGCACCCTCACCGCTGGCATTAGTATTCCATGGTGCGCACTGGGGGGGGGGGGAGTGTGGAAGGGAGAGGCGCCGACTGAGGAGGCGAATGGCCAGAAAATAAAGAGGCTTGCACGGCTGGGTTTGTGTTTTTCTATCTGAGGGAAAGTTTGAGGCTCTGATTCCAGAAATAACAACAAGTTCATCCAGTTTGTGTTTCAGAGTTCTCTCCTTCATGTTGCACGTTTGATTAATTCACTGCGGCCCCTCGAGGACGACCTCTGAGTCTCCTCAGCTCAACATCTTTCTCTCTCCTTCCTCCTCCTTATTTAAGAGAAGAAGAAGAAAAAAAAAAACATCTCCGGCATAAATTACAGGTTGTGCAGAGAGGACGAACTGACCTTCTCCTCCTCTTCCTCCTCCTCCACCTCCCCTTCCTCCCCCTTTTCCTCTTCCTCCTCGTGCTCCTCCTCCTCCCCCACCTCCTCCACCTACTTCTCCTGCAGCAGCAGCAGCAGTTCAGTACCACTGATAGTTTTATATTATTTTTCGTAAACGGCTCTGTCAACTCTCGGGCTCAGTTCATCACATTCTGGGAAAAAGGAGAAACGTGTACAGACTTTAGGATGAACAGGTGTGAACAGGTGTGTACAGGTGTGAACAGGTGTGTACGGGAAGCACAACTGAGCGTTGAAAGTGCGGCCAGTGGGTTTAAAGTTGAATAGGTTCTACGAGGACACACGAGGATGACCTTCAGACCTGATGTGCCGTCCATCACATCAGGTCTGAAGGTCAGCAGCTAAAGACAAGAAAGGAGCAATGATTCCACTCCATGTGAGGCTGCATCCGTTTGGTTTCTCGACTGGACACGATAACTGAGCTGTCTTGTTCTTTTAACTGGAGGCTGCAAACAGAGGGTTAAAGAGAACCAGAGATCTGCGAAACCTCTCAACACCACGCAACGAAAATATTCAGTTCATAACAGGAAAAAAAAACCCCAAACCAAAGCATGCCAGGCTAAGCCGAGCTAGCCCACGCTAGCTCCCCCCCCCCCCCTACCCTCCCTTCCCTCAGCACAGTCCTTTTTTACAACATCCACTGCTTCCTGCAGGTGACGGACATGATGCTGCAGGACCAGAACTATCCAGAGTGGGGCGTCACCGCTCGCCGCTTCTGGAAACGAGGCAACAACAGGATCGTCCTCTTCTGGTACGTCTTCTTTTCCTCTTCCTCTTCTCCTCCTCCTCCTCCTCCTTCTCCTTCTTCTTCTCCTTCTTCTTCTCCTTCAGCCCTCTGTGTTTTTGTTACACGCAGTCGATATCCATGTTAATCTCCCATGGCTTGGCCGTGGGCACCTTTCATTAGAGGAAATCAATGGACACAGCGAGGTCGAGGGTCTTCACAGCAGCTGAGACCGGGTCGAGATATCTTTAGTGTCGATACCAGATATGGCATTGATACTGGCGTGATCAATCAATACTTTTGATGGAGTTTCTCTTCTATCCAGCAAATGACTTCAACCCCAATTCTTTCTCTGGTTGTGAAGGACTTACACCCTGAATTTATTTTTCACAAAATATCTGCAAGTCATGGGGAGTGTTTGTTGGTTTGCTGACATTTTGAGTTTTACATTTTGTTACTTTACATTTTTGCTTTTTTGTACCAGTGACTCTTTCTTAAACAACAGTGTGTAGAAGAAAAGTGGAGTTATTATTATATGTATACTGTATATACATATATTTGTGTAAAGTCTTCGGTAATGCTGATACCAGCCCTGTATTAGCTCGGTATCAGATCGATCGGATCAGAAAGCCTCAGTGTGGCCCAGCAGCTGCACATCTGCACCACAGCGCCTCCAGGCTGTCAGTCAGAGGCGACACGCCCCCCCTCCCCCTTCCCCCTCCTCCACCACCACAGGGTCATCAGGGGGTCACAGTGGGGAAGTGGAAGGACGTGTGTGTGTGTGTGTGTGTGTGTGTGTGTGTGTGTGTTTGTCTGTGTGTGTGTGTGTGTGAGTGGGAGGGGGAGGGGGAGGGGAGGCTGATGGGTGGGAGGGGTGTAGGTCTCTGTTTGTAAGCGGCAGACACCGGGGGGAGGGGGTGGGGAGGACACGTGACAAGCCTCCGACACATCACCCCCCCCCCCGCCCCCCCTCACACACACACACACACACACACACACACACCTCAGTAGAATTCGTTTAGTTTTTTTGTTGTTTACCTTCCTGCTGCGATTAGAATGCGAGCAGGCGACAGGTTCTGCCGCAGGCCCAATCGCTCCAATCGATGCCACGCGGCTCCAAATCCAGCGCTTGAACTGTGATTGATCAAGGCTGTCGATAGGCCGCTTGGGGACCCTGCCCCCCACCCCCGAGTGAGAGAAGAAAGAAGAAGAAGAAGAGTCAAAGACCGAGTGTTTGACTCTTCTCCTTCTCCTTCTTCTTCTCTTGGGCCTCCAACATGGCGGCCCTTTCCTTGCTTGTCTGGTGCACTATGCCAGACGGAGTCAAACAGTTCCGGGACCCGTAGAGCAGTAGCTCAGTCGTGTCACTGTTGCAATACCACAGGTGGCCACTGGAAGAATTGTCAATCAGAGCGGCGTCACCGTGTGCGCTTCTTGGAAAATGTTTGATGCATGCAGGCCTGGTCTGGATCTCAGTGCTCTCCGGTCCGGATCATGTGTTGGTCTCAGCTGGTGACTGCAACACTGGCCGTGCTACAACCAGTCCTTCTCACCCAGCTCCCCCACTTCTCTACTCCCCCCGTCTGCCCCTCCCCCTCTCTAACCCCCCCCCCCACAGGACGGTGCTCATCTCTCTGACGTCGTTGGTGCTGCTGGTCATCAGCACCGACTGGATCAGCTGGGACAACCTGAACCGTGGCTTCCTGCCCAGCGACGAGGTCTCCAGGGCCTTCCTGGCCTCCTTCATCCTGGTCTTTGACCTCCTCATCGTCATGCAGGTGGGCCGCCGCCGCCACTGCCCCGCTCCCCCGCCGCTGCCTCGCTCCCCCGCGGCCAATTAAAATGGTTGGGAAGAAAAGAAAAAAAACAAAACATAAAAATGAACGGGACGTCTCTTGGCTCGCTCCTCTTCCTCCCCCCTGCCAACCTCTTCTCCCTCTAATCCCCCTCTCCACCTCCCCACCTCCCCACCCCCCCACCTCCCTCTTCATTATTGTGCCGTGGAGCAGAGGGAGGAGTGTTTGATCACTCTCAGCTGGCGTGGACACGTGCACGCCGCACTCCTCCGCACGTGAAAACTCTTGTTTACTCATTTGCATCTGATCTCTCTGGGTCCCTCCATCCCTCTGTCCCTCCATCCCTCCGTCCCTCCATCCCTCCATCCCTCCGTCCCTCCATCCCTCTGTCCCTCCGTCCCTCCATCCCGCCGTCCCTCTGTCCCTCCGTCCCTCCGTCTCTCCATCCCTCCATCCCTCTGTCCCTCCGTCCCTCCATCCCTCCATCCCTCTGTCCCTCTGTCCCTCTGTCCCTCTGTCCCTCCATTCCTCTGCTGCAGCCTTCGGCCACCAGCTGCCCCTCCTCTCCTCCTCTCCTCCTCTCCTCACCTCCTCTCCTCCTCTCCTCTCTCCTCCTCTCCTCCTCTCCTCCTCTCCTCACCTCTCCTCTCCTCCCCTCTCCTCCTCTTCGTCCCTCCTCCTGTTTATTCCCGTTAACGATGACTCAGTAGATTGCAGGCCTTGTTTTGTTTTTTTCTTCTTCCCTCCTCCTTCCACCCACCCAGTGTCCATCCTCCTCCCCAAGGAGAGACTCCATCAATAAATCCAGCGTCACTGGCTCATCAGTATGCAGAAGTCTTTGTCCTGCTGGGCTGAGGTGTGTTGAGGAGGAAAAAAAAGCTTTTTTAGCAGCAGTCTCTCCTCTGTTGTCCACGTCAGTTGTTGGCTGACGTGGACACACTCACACACACACACACACACACACACACACACACAAACAAATGCTTGCGTGCAGCGAGTAACAAACGGGGTTATATTTAATATTTGCAGACCTTTTCCAATCAAATACTCCATTTATTTATTATTACTTCAACATGGACTGCCATGACGCACACACACACACACACACACACACACACACACACACACACACACACACACAGACCCTTGTTAATCTGGATTAACAGCTTCATTGACTCCCAGACTTGGTCGTGTTGCGGCCGCCACGGACGCTAATTGTCTTGCAGCGCAGCGTCGTTTTTCCATGTTAATCTGCTGGTTACTGTGAGTGTGATTGTGCAGATACTGGTGCATCACGTGGGCGCAGCAGGACAGCAGGGAAACGTTTCCACACAAAGGGCCAGATCCACCGAGCAATTGCACAGGGAAATCCCTGTAAATAGCAGCAGAAACAGCGCGCGCAGGTAGCGGCAGGGCTGCGCCACACTCACTTTCATTCATCTAATGAAGTCATTAAGAGCAAAATGACAGCAGCCCTTTCTATGCAAATATGCCTCGTTCCACACAGCGGCAGACCTACAAAGAGTTTGCACTCACGTCTGAGCGAACACCGCCAGCCAAAACCAGGCGCAGTGTTTCTGGCGTCAGAGCAGCTCTCTGATGAGGAGGTGTGTGTATAGAAAAAGATCTCACACACACACACACACACACACACACACACACACACATGCACCTTATCAAATATAAAATCTATGTATTTATTTATTTGGAACGCAAAACATTGAAAAGTTACAAGTTCACTTCCACTTGATACCTGCACTTCCATCCTGTTGAAGAGTGCTTCCTGTCTGGATACGATTCGCAGGGGGCACAGATCCCGCCCACAAAATGACCGCTGCGTTCCATTCTTTGTGGGCGTGGCCCTGAGACGCTGCTGCCGTGTTAGTGCAGCTTCATACATGACATCGGAGCTCTGACACGGCAAAGTGACACTGAAGTCCTGGATGGTACACAGCACGTGTACAATGGTACAATGGTACACAGCACATGTGTACCATGGTACAATGGTGCACAGCACATGTGTACCATGGTACAATGGTACACAGTACATGTGTACAATGGTGCACAGCACGTGTACAATGGTACAATGGTACACAGCACATGTGTACCATGGTACAATGGTGCACAGCACGTGTACAATGGTACAATGGTACACAGCACATGTGTACCATGGTACAATGGTACACAGCACATGTGTACAATGGTACAATGGTACACAGTATTAAAGCAAGCATTTCTAAAACAATGCTTTAGACAGTGACTGGTGAGCTTAGAGTGTCAGTGACATTCTTTATAAAGTCTTTAAAGACAATACAATGCCTGATGAAGGCACTCGTAATGCATTAGACAATAGACCTTTATGGAAAGTTTCTTTTGTCCTTGTTTGTATTCTGCGGCACAATCACTGCAGTCCATTCCGTGTTGAATGAGCTTGCGGCGCTGCGTTCCCGCCAGTCAATAAGAGTTCCTCAGCCCACAGCGACAGCTCCACCTCCATGAGAACCGACGGCTGTTGTTGTTCGCAAACAAATTAATGCTCCAATTAATGACTTGTCTGGATTTGCCTGCGAGTGATATACTCCCCCCCCATAGTTCTCTGTATGTCTGTTTAACTCTCGTCCCTTGTCGCCCCCTGCTGGCCACGCACACGCCGTCTGAATTTGCATACACGGGGATGATACGCCGATACTCTCGGCCTGTTCACGCCTGTTATGTTACAGGGACTCATTATTCTGGGAGCAGGGGTTTAAATGCCACGCCTGTTAGCAGATAGCACAGCACCGAACGGGGGTCCAGGGATTTAATTAACTTTGGTGGGGGGAGGGGTGGGAGAGAGAGTGAGGGGGGGAGGAGGAGGGGGGGCGCTCATCGCTAAGCTGCTCTGCTGCTCTTCCCCCTGCGCATCGACAGGGGAGACGCTGTATCACACAGCGAGCCCCTCCCCCCACAGCGAGCCCCTCCCCCCACAGCGAGAGGATGAGCGCAAAGAAAGAGTGAAATTAGCGGGGATGAATAAAAGAAGTAGACGACTCAATGATGCACAATGTTTATTCATTTATTTATTTATTTTTAGCTGGAGGTAATTGAGATGAGAGGAATGTCTTAGCAGGAAATTATCTTTGTTTGCCATTGTTTTTTTCCTTTTGTAGTGGATTCATCTGCCTCTGTGTTGTTGTTGTTGTTGTTGTTTTAAAGCAGGATTTAGAGCACGACTGTCTGTCTGTGAGCACGAGGACATTTGTGCAGGGTATTAGCAGTGACGCCTCCAAACGACTGAATGCTGCATTATTGAAGCACTTGGCTCTTTTTTTTTTTTTTTTAATCTGCAGCAGAAGAAGCAGAAGCGCTCATGACGTTGGATTGAGTTCAAATCTCTCTTCACTCGTGTTTCCCACATGAGGCTGTAAAGGCCACGCTTGTCTCCCGCTAACCTTGCGCCACAACCGCGCCGCTCAGATTCCAATTCTGAAATCTCATCTCATTCATCTCGCCAGCCGTGGAGTCGCGAGGCTTTTCTCCGGGCCGGATCACACTGGATTCCGCCACTAATCTGTATTCTAGTTGTGGCAAGGAAAAAAACCAAGGAGGACACGACGGCTGCCAGCCTGTCCTCAGAGGCCCCGCGGAGGAAGACACAGAGGCAGGAAGTGACTGGGAGCCTCGCTGCTGCTACACTGATTAGCGTGGGCGACGATGGCGCTGTTATCGGAGAGTGGCCAGAAGTTTGGTGTGGAAGCAACAAAGAGTGGCGGTGAAGGCTGGGAAGCAGGGAAGAAGATTCCCAGGCCTCCTGGAGGAGGAGATGGAAACCCAAACATCTGGCTTAGTTCCCCAGACTGGCCGCAGCGTCCATCAAGCTGCACTCGGCCTTCACAAGAATTTGCCCATATTAGGCATAAATAAATGTGGACTGTTCCTTTATGGGTTAATGGTATATTGCTCGCTAAATAGAATAGAATAGAATAGAATAGAATAGAATAGAATAGAATAGAATAGAAAATAAAATAATGGAATAGAAGTACTTTGTTTATCCCAAATTGGGAAACTACGCCGATGCAGCACTAAAAAAACAATACAACAATAAATGATACTGTAATTACAAGCAAGAGTCAAGTCAAGGCGAGATATTGAAAAGAAGAACACTTCTCTCTCTCCACCCTCAACACTTTCCTGGCCTCACGAACAGCAGCGACCGCTCGCCGCTGGAAGCCACAGAGCGGAACGCCGCTAAATGTCACTTTGCGCCGCCCGTTGATGTGTTTTGACACCTGGGAAATCTCACCCTCGTAAACACAGCGTGACCCCGGCACCCGCAGTGCTGGACCTGAGCGCCTGGCGTGCGGCGAGGCTGCGGCCAGACTTCCTGTCGGCTAATATGAGAGCGTTCTGCATAGCGTCCAACAAGTGACCTTTGACACGCTGGTCATTGAAACCTGTTTGCTTTCCTGCTCCTGAAACTACACTCAGCTAATAGCATTGTGTGTGTGTGTGGAGTTGCTCACCTGGCATCTTGAATTGCATGCTCAGTAGTATCACTTCCCATCATGCCTCTGTAACTCCCACGATGCATCAGAACGCATCGTCCAATTAGAAGGAGTGAAAACATGTGACGTCAAACTGGGAATAAAAGTCTTTACTGGGGATTTTCTGAATTTTAGAAATTCTTTGGACAGAGTAAATCTACGGGGAAATGTAAGGAATGTAAGATTTTTGGTTGCTGTACCTCGAGTGGCCACTAGACGATACGCAGCCATATTGGAAGTCTGGTATACTGTTCTAATAAGAAATACATTATGCCTGTGCGGGTGTGTGTGTGTGTGTGTGTGTGTGCTTCAAGGACTGGGAGTTCCCTCACTTCATGGGCGACCTGGATATGAACCTACCAGGAATGTCGACCACCCACGTGAAGGTCAAGCTTCCCGTCTGCAAGCGTCTCTTTAAAGAGGAGTACCACATCCACATCACAGGTGAGCAGCGGTGCAAGTAGTCGCATGGGTCCAAACTTCCCGTCCTCGCTGCGGCTCCTCCAGTCACCTGAGACCCTTTGATGGCGGAAGCACCGCCGCGACCTTTTTCATAATAGATGTGAGGCGGCGGCGGCCAGGTGGCTCAGCAGCTCCTGCTGCCACTCCTGTCATGCCAGACGCGGTCTCAGTTAGTTGATAGACTAGTTTATAGACTTGCATTGAAATAAGGCTGAAGCTAGGGTTAGGGTTAGGGTTCCTCAAGTACTAGAACCCCCAAATTTGGTGTGGGCGCTTCTTGGGGGCTCCTGATGAAAAAGCAAGTGGCCCCATGTCTCTAGGACAAAGTTGAAATGTCACCCCATAGACTTGCATTGAAATAAGGCTGAAGCTAGGGTTAGGGTTAGGGTTAGGGTTCCTCAAGTACTAGAAGCCCCAAATTTGGTGTGGGCGCTTCTTGGGGGCTCCTGATGAAAAAGCAAGTGGCCCCATGTCTCTAGGACAAAGTTGAAATGTCACCCCATAGACTTGCATTGAAATAAGGCTGAAGCTAGGGTTAGGGTTAGGGTTACGGTTCCTCAAGTACTAGAAGCCCCAAATTTGGTGTGGGCGCTTCTTGGGGGCTCCTGATGAAAAAGCAAGTGGCCCCATGTCTCTAGGACAAAGTTGAAATGTCACCCCATAGACTTGCATTGAAATAAGGCTGAAGCTAGGGTTAGGGTTAGGGTTAGGGTTCCTCAAGTACTAGAAGCCCCAAATTTGGTGTGTGCGCTTCTTGGGGGCTCCTGATGAAAAAGCAAGTGGCCCCATGTCTCTAGGACAAAGTTGAAATGGCACCCCATAGACTTGCATTGAAATAAGGCTGAAGCTAGGGTTAGGGTTAGGGTTAGGGTTCCTCAAGTACTAGAAGCCCCAAATTTGGTGTGGGCGCTTCTTGGGGGCTCCTGATGAAAAAGCAAGTGGCCCCATGTCTCTAGGACAAAGTTGAAATGTCACCCCATAGACTTGCATTGAAATAAGGCTGAAGCTAGGGTTAGGGTTAGGGTTAGGGTTAGGGTTCCTCAAGTACTAGAAGCCCCAAATTTGGTGTGGGCGCTTCTTGGGGGCTCCTGATGAAAAAGCAAGTGGCCCCATGTCTCTAGGACAAAGTTGAAATGTCACCCCATAGACTTGCATTGAAATAAGGCTGAAGCTAGGGTTAGGGTTAGGGTTAGGGTTAGGGTTCCTCAAGTACTAGAAGCCCCAAATTTGGTGTGGGCGCTTCTTGGGGGCTCCTGATGAAAAAGCAAGTGGCCCCATGTCTCTAGGACAAAGTTGAAATGTCACCCCATAGACTTGCATTGAAATAAGGCTGAAGCTAGGGTTAGGGTTAGGGTTAGGGTTCCTCAAGTACTAGAAGCCCCAAATTTGGTGTGGGTGCTTCTTGGGGGCTCCTGATGAAAAAGCAAGTGGCCCCATGTCTCTAGGACAAAGTTGAAATGTCACCCCATAGAATTGCATTGAAATAAGGCTGAAGCTAGGGTTAGGGTTAGGGTTAGGGTTAGGGTTCCTCAAGTACTAGAAGCCCCAAATTTGGTGTGGGTGCTTCTTGGGGGCTCCTGATGAAAAAGCAAGTGGCCCCATGTCTCTAGGACAAAGTTGAAATGTCACCCCATAGACTTGCATTGAAATAAGGCTGAAGCTAGGGTTAGGGTTAGGGTTAGGGTTAGGGTTCCTCAAGTACTAGAAGCCCCAAATTTGGTGTGGGCGCTTCTTGGGGGCTCCTGATGAAAAAGCAAGTGGCCCCATGTCTCTAGGACAAAGTTGAAATGTCACCCCATAGACTTGCATTGAAATAAGGCTGAAGCTAGGGTTAGGGTTAGGGTTAGGGTTAGGGTTCCTCAAGTACTAGAAGCCCCAAATTTGGTGTGGGCGCTTCTTGGGGGCTCCTGATGAAAAAGCAAGTGGCCCCATGTCTCTAGGACAAAGTTGAAATGTCACCCCATAGACTTGCATTGAAATAAGGCTGAAGCTAGGGTTAGGGTTAGGGTTAGGGTTCCTCAAGTACTAGAAGCCCCAAATTTGGTGTGGGCGCTTCTTGGGGGCTCCTGATGAAAAAGCAAGTGGCCCCATGTCTCTAGGACAAAGTTGAAATGTCACCCCATAGACTTGCATTGAAATAAGGCTGAAGCTAGGGTTAGGGTTAGGGTTAGGGTTAGGGTTCCTCAAGTACTAGAAGCCCCAAATTTGGTGTGGGCGCTTCTTGGGGGCTCCTGATGAAAAAGCAAGTGGCCCCATGTCTCTAGGACAAAGTTGAAATGTCACCCCATAGACTTGCATTGAAATAAGGCTGAAGCTAGGGTTAGGGTTAGGGTTAGGGTTAGGGTTCCTCAAGTACTAGAAGCCCCAAATTTGGTGTGTGCGCTTCTTGGGGGCTCCTGATGAAAAAGCAAGTGGCCCCATGTCTCTAGGACAAAGTTGAAATGTCACCCCATAGACTTGCATTGAAATAAGGCTGAAGCTAGGGTTAGGGTTAGGGTTAGGGTTCCTCAAGTACTAGAAGCCCCAAATTTGGTGTGGGCGCTTCTTGGGGGCTCCTGATGAAAAAGCAAGTGGCCCCATGTCTCTAGGACAAAGTTGAAATGTCACCCCATAGACTTGCATTGAAATAAGGCTGAAGCTAGGGTTAGGGTTAGGGTTAGGGTTACAGTTCCTCAAGTACTAGAAGCCCCAAATTTGGTGTGGGCGCTTCTTGGGGGCTCCTGATGAAAAAGCAAGTGGCCCCATGTCTCTAGGACAAAGTTGAAATGTCACCCCATAGACTTGCATTGAAATAAGGCTGAAGCTAGGGTTAGGGTTAGGGTTAGGGTTAGGGTTCCTCAAGTACTAGAAGCCCCAAATTTGGTGTGGGCGCTTCTTGGGGGCTCCTGATGAAAAAGCAAGTGGCCCCATGTCTCTAGGACAAAGTTGAAATGTCACCCCATAGACTTGCATTGAAATAAGGCTGAAGCTAGGGTTAGGGTTAGGGTTAGGGTTAGGGTTCCTCAAGTACTAGAAGCCCCAAATTTGGTGTGGGCGCTTCTTGGGGGCTCCTGATGAAAAAGCAAGTGGCCCCATGTCTCTAGGACAAAGTTGAAATGTCACCCCATAGACTTGCATTGAAATAAGGCTGAAGCTAGGGTTAGGGTTAGGGTTAGGGTTAGGGTTCCTCAAGTACTAGAAGCCCCAAATTTGGTGTGGGCGCTTCTTGGGGGCTCCTGATGAAAAAGCAAGTGGCCCCATGTCTCTAGGACAAAGTTGAAATGTCACCCCATAGACTTGCATTGAAATAAGGCTGAAGCTAGGGTTAGGGTTAGGGTTAGGGTTAGGGTTCCTCAAGTACTAGAAGCCCCAAATTTGGTGTGGGTGCTTCTTGGGGGCTCCTGATGAAAAAGCAAGTGGCCCCATGTCTCTAGGACAAAGTTGAAATGGCACCCCATAGAATTGCATTGAAATAAGGCTGAAGCTAGGGTTAGGGTTAGGGTTAGGGTTCCTCAAGTACTAGAAGCCCCAAATTTGGTGTGGGTGCTTCTTGGGGGCTCCTGATGAAAAAGCAAGTGGCCCCATGTCTCTAGGACAAAGTTGAAATGTCACCCCATAGACTTGCATTGAAATAAGGCTGAAGCTAGGGTTAGGGTTAGGGTTAGGGTTAGGGTTCCTCAAGTACTAGAAGCCCCAAATTTGGTGTGGGCGCTTCTTGGGGGCTCCTGATGAAAAAGCAAGTGGCCCCATGTCTCTAGGACAAAGTTGAAATGTCACCCCATAGACTTGCATTGAAATAAGGCTGAAGCTAGGGTTAGGGTTAGGGTTAGGGTTAGGGTTCCTCAAGTACTAGAAGCCCCAAATTTGGTGTGGGCGCTTCTTGGGGGCTCCTGATGAAAAAGCAAGTGGCCCCATGTCTCTAGGACAAAGTTGAAATGTCACCCCATAGACTTGCATTGAAATAAGGCTGAAGCTAGGGTTAGGGTTAGGGTTAGGGTTAGGGTTCCTGAAGTACTAGAAGCCCCAAATTTGGTGTGGGCGCTTCTTGGGGGCTCCTGATGAAAAAGCAAGTGGCCCCATGTCTCTAGGACAAAGTTGAAATGGCACCCCATAGACTTGCATTGAAATAAGGCTGAAGCTAGGGTTAGGGTTAGGGTTAGGGTTAGGGTTCCTCAAGTACTAGAAGCCCCAAATTTGGTGTGGGCGCTTCTTGGGGGCTCCTGATGAAAAAGCAAGTGGCCCCATGTCTCTAGGACAAAGTTGAAATGGCACCCCATAGACTTGCATTGAAATAAGGCTGAAGCTAGGGTTAGGGTTAGGGTTAGGGTTAGGGTTCCTCAAGTACTAGAAGCCCCAAATTTGGTGTGGGCGCTTCTTGGGGGCTCCTGATGAAAAAGCAAGTGGCCCCATGTCTCTAGGACAAAGTTGAAATGGCACCCCATAGACTTGCATTGAAATAAGGCTGAAGCTAGGGTTAGGGTTAGGGTTAGGGTTCCTCAAGTACTAGAAGCCCCAAATTTGGTGTGGGCGCTTCTTGGGGGCTCCTGATGAAAAAGCAAGTGGCCCCATGTCTCTAGGACAAAGTTGAAATGTCACCCCATAGACTTGCATTGAAATAAGGCTGAAGCTAGGGTTAGGGTTAGGGTTAGGGTTACAGTTCCTCAAGTACTAGAAGCCCCAAATTTGGTGTGGGCGCTTCTTGGGGGCTCCTGATGAAAAAGCAAGTGGCCCCATGTCTCTAGGACAAAGTTGAAATGTCACCCCATAGACTTGCATTGAAATAAGGCTGAAGCTAGGGTTAGGGTTAGGGTTAGGGTTAGGGTTCCTCAAGTACTAGAAGCCCCAAATTTGGTGTGGGCGCTTCTTGGGGGCTCCTGATGAAAAAGCAAGTGGCCCCATGTCTCTAGGACAAAGTTGAAATGTCACCCCATAGACTTGCATTGAAATAAGGCTGAAGCTAGGGTTAGGGTTAGGGTTAGGGTTAGGGTTCCTCAAGTACTAGAAGCCCCAAATTTGGTGTGGGCGCTTCTTGGGGGCTCCTGATGAAAAAGCAAGTGGCCCCATGTCTCTAGGACAAAGTTGAAATGTCACCCCATAGACTTGCATTGAAATAAGGCTGAAGCTAGGGTTAGGGTTAGGGTTAGGGTTAGGGTTCCTCAAGTACTAGAAGCCCCAAATTTGGTGTGGGCGCTTCTTGGGGGCTCCTGATGAAAAAGCAAGTGGCCCCATGTCTCTAGGACAAAGTTGAAATGTCACCCCATAGACTTGCATTGAAATAAGGCTGAAGCTAGGGTTAGGGTTAGGGTTAGGGTTAGGGTTCCTCAAGTACTAGAAGCCCCAAATTTGGTGTGGGCGCTTCTTGGGGGCTCCTGATGAAAAAGCAAGTGGCCCCATGTCTCTAGGACAAAGTTGAAATGTCACCCCATAGACTTGCATTGAAATAAGGCTGAAGCTAGGGTTAGGGTTAGGGTTAGGGTTAGGGTTCCTCAAGTACTAGAAGCCCCAAATTTGGTGTGGGCGCTTCTTGGGGGCTCCTGATGAAAAAGCAAGTGGCCCCATGTCTCTAGGACAAAGTTGAAATGGCACCCCATAGACTTGCATTGAAATAAGGCTGAAGCTAGGGTTAGGGTTAGGGTTAGGGTTAGGGTTCCTCAA
The DNA here is from genome assembly GCF_046127955.1 of Nelusetta ayraudi. Classification (NCBI taxonomy): domain Eukaryota; kingdom Metazoa; phylum Chordata; class Actinopteri; order Tetraodontiformes; family Monacanthidae; genus Nelusetta; species Nelusetta ayraudi. Next base: position 15,063 of record NW_027466194.1, on the reverse strand, counting down.
GTACTAGAAGCCCCAAATTTGGTGTGGGCGCTTCTTGGGGGCTCCTGATGAAAAAGCAAGTGGCCCCATGTCTCTAGGACAAAGTTGAAATGGCACCCCATAGACTTGCATTGAAATAAGGCTGAAGCTAGGGTTAGGGTTAGGGTTAGGGTTAGGGTTCCTCAAGTACTAGAAGCCCCAAATTTGGTGTGGGCGCTTCTTGGGGGCTCCTGATGAAAAAGCAAGTGGCCCCATGTCTCTAGGACAAAGTTGAAATGTCACCCCATAGACTTGCATTGAAATAAGGCTGAAGCTAGGGTTAGGGTTAGGGTTAGGGTTCCTCAAGTACTAGAAGCCCCAAATTTGGTGTGGGCGCTTCTTGGGGGCTCCTGATGAAAAAGCAAGTGGCCCCATGTCTCTAGGACAAAGTTGAAATGTCACCCCATAGACTTGCATTGAAATAAGGCTGAAGCTAGGGTTAGGGTTAGGGTTAGGGTTACAGTTCCTCAAGTACTAGAAGCCCCAAATTTGGTGTGGGCGCTTCTTGGGGGCTCCTGATGAAAAAGCAAGTGGCCCCATGTCTCTAGGACAAAGTTGAAATGTCACCCCATAGACTTGCATTGAAATAAGGCTGAAGCTAGGGTTAGGGTTAGGGTTAGGGTTAGGGTTCCTCAAGTACTAGAAGCCCCAAATTTGGTGTGGGCGCTTCTTGGGGGCTCCTGATGAAAAAGCAAGTGGCCCCATGTCTCTAGGACAAAGTTGAAATGTCACCCCATAGACTTGCATTGAAATAAGGCTGAAGCTAGGGTTAGGGTTAGGGTTAGGGTTAGGGTTCCTCAAGTACTAGAAGCCCCAAATTTGGTGTGGGCGCTTCTTGGGGGCTCCTGATGAAAAAGCAAGTGGCCCCATGTCTCTAGGACAAAGTTGAAATGTCACCCCATAGACTTGCATTGAAATAAGGCTGAAGCTAGGGTTAGGGTTAGGGTTAGGGTTAGGGTTCCTCAAGTACTAGAAGCCCCAAATTTGGTGTGGGCGCTTCTTGGGGGCTCCTGATGAAAAAGCAAGTGGCCCCATGTCTCTAGGACAAAGTTGAAATGTCACCCCATAGACTTGCATTGAAATAAGGCTGAAGCTAGGGTTAGGGTTAGGGTTAGGGTTAGGGTTCCTCAAGTACTAGAAGCCCCAAATTTGGTGTGGGTGCTTCTTGGGGGCTCCTGATGAAAAAGCAAGTGGCCCCATGTCTCTAGGACAAAGTTGAAATGTCACCCCATAGAATTGCATTGAAATAAGGCTGAAGCTAGGGTTAGGGTTAGGGTTAGGGTTCCTCAAGTACTAGAAGCCCCAAATTTGGTGTGGGTGCTTCTTGGGGGCTCCTGATGAAAAAGCAAGTGGCCCCATGTCTCTAGGACAAAGTTGAAATGTCACCCCATAGACTTGCATTGAAATAAGGCTGAAGCTAGGGTTAGGGTTAGGGTTAGGGTTAGGGTTCCTCAAGTACTAGAAGCCCCAAATTTGGTGTGGGCGCTTCTTGGGGGCTCCTGATGAAAAAGCAAGTGGCCCCATGTCTCTAGGACAAAGTTGAAATGTCACCCCATAGACTTGCATTGAAATAAGGCTGAAGCTAGGGTTAGGGTTAGGGTTAGGGTTAGGGTTCCTCAAGTACTAGAAGCCCCAAATTTGGTGTGGGCGCTTCTTGGGGGCTCCTGATGAAAAAGCAAGTGGCCCCATGTCTCTAGGACAAAGTTGAAATGTCACCCCATAGACTTGCATTGAAATAAGGCTGAAGCTAGGGTTAGGGTTAGGGTTAGGGTTAGGGTTCCTCAAGTACTAGAAGCCCCAAATTTGGTGTGGGCGCTTCTTGGGGGCTCCTGATGAAAAAGCAAGTGGCCCCATGTCTCTAGGACAAAGTTGAAATGGCACCCCATAGACTTGCATTGAAATAAGGCTGAAGCTAGGGTTAGGGTTAGGGTTAGGGTTAGGGTTCCTCAAGTACTAGAAGCCCCAAATTTGGTGTGGGCGCTTCTTGGGGGCTCCTGATGAAAAAGCAAGTGGCCCCATGTCTCTAGGACAAAGTTGAAATGGCACCCCATAGACTTGCATTGAAATAAGGCTGAAGCTAGGGTTAGGGTTAGGGTTAGGGTTAGGGTTCCTCAAGTACTAGAAGCCCCAAATTTGGTGTGGGCGCTTCTTGGGGGCTCCTGATGAAAAAGCAAGTGGCCCCATGTCTCTAGGACAAAGTTGAAATGTCACCCCATAGACTTGCATTGAAATAAGGCTGAAGCTAGGGTTAGGGTTAGGGTTAGGGTTAGGGTTCCTCAAGTACTAGAAGCCCCAAATTTGGTGTGGGCGCTTCTTGGGGGCTCCTGATGAAAAAGCAAGTGGCCCCATGTCTCTAGGACAAAGTTGAAATGGCACCCCATAGACTTGCATTGAAATAAGGCTGAAGCTAGGGTTAGGGTTAGGGTTAGGGTTCCTCAAGTACTAGAAGCCCCAAATTTGGTGTGGGCGCTTCTTGGGGGCTCCTGATGAAAAAGCAAGTGGCCCCATGTCTCTAGGACAAAGTTGAAATGTCACCCCATAGACTTGCATTGAAATAAGGCTGAAGCTAGGGTTAGGGTTAGGGTTAGGGTTAGGGTTAGGGTTCCTCAAGTACTAGAAGCCCCAAATTTGGTGTGGGCGCTTCTTGGGGGCTCCTGATGAAAAAGCAAGTGGCCCCATGTCTCTAGGACAAAGTTGAAATGTCACCCCATAGACTTGCATTGAAATAAGGCTGAAGCTAGGGTTAGGGTTAGGGTTAGGGTTAGGGTTCCTCAAGTACTAGAAGCCCCAAATTTGGTGTGGGCGCTTCTTGGGGGCTCCTGATGAAAAAGCAAGTGGCCCCATGTCTCTAGGACAAAGTTGAAATGTCACCCCATAGACTTGCATTGAAATAAGGCTGAAGCTAGGGTTAGGGTTAGGGTTAGGGTTCCTCAAGTACTAGAAGCCCCAAATTTGGTGTGGGCGCTTCTTGGGGGCTCCTGATGAAAAAGCAAGTGGCCCCATGTCTCTAGGACAAAGTTGAAATGTCACCCCATAGACTTGCATTGAAATAAGGCTGAAGCTAGGGTTAGGGTTAGGGTTACGGTTCCTCAAGTACTAGAAGCCCCAAATTTGGTGTGGGCGCTTCTTGGGGGCTCCTGATGAAAAAGCAAGTGGCCCCATGTCTCTAGGACAAAGTTGAAATGTCACCCCATAGACTTGCATTGAAATAAGGCTGAAGCTAGGGTTAGGGTTAGGGTTAGGGTTAGGGTTCCTCAAGTACTAGAAGCCCCAAATTTGGTGTGGGCGCTTCTTGGGGGCTCCTGATGAAAAAGCAAGTGGCCCCATGTCTCTAGGACAAAGTTGAAATGTCACCCCATAGACTTGCATTGAAATAAGGCTGAAGCTAGGGTTAGGGTTAGGGTTAGGGTTACGGTTCCTCAAGTACTAGAAGCCCCAAATTTGGTGTGGGCGCTTCTTGGGGGCTCCTGATGAAAAAGCAAGTGGCCCCATGTCTCTAGGACAAAGTTGAAATGGCACCCCATAGACTTGCATTGAAATAAGGCTGAAGCTAGGGTTAGGGTTAGGGTTAGGGTTCCTCAAGTACTAGAAGCCCCAAATTTGGTGTGGGCGCTTCTTGGGGGCTCCTGATGAAAAAGCAAGTGGCCCCATGTCTCTAGGACAAAGTTGAAATGTCACCCCATAGACTTGCATTGAAATAAGGCTGAAGCTAGGGTTAGGGTTAGGGTTAGGGTTACAGTTCCTCAAGTACTAGAAGCCCCAAATTTGGTGTGGGCGCTTCTTGGGGGCTCCTGATGAAAAAGCAAGTGGCCCCATGTCTCTAGGACAAAGTTGAAATGTCACCCCATAGACTTGCATTGAAATAAGGCTGAAGCTAGGGTTAGGGTTAGGGTTAGGGTTAGGGTTCCTCAAGTACTAGAAGCCCCAAATTTGGTGTGGGCGCTTCTTGGGGGCTCCTGATGAAAAAGCAAGTGGCCCCATGTCTCTAGGACAAAGTTGAAATGTCACCCCATAGACTTGCATTGAAATAAGGCTGAAGCTAGGGTTAGGGTTAGGGTTAGGGTTAGGGTTCCTCAAGTACTAGAAGCCCCAAATTTGGTGTGGGCGCTTCTTGGGGGCTCCTGATGAAAAAGCAAGTGGCCCCATGTCTCTAGGACAAAGTTGAAATGTCACCCCATAGACTTGCATTGAAATAAGGCTGAAGCTAGGGTTAGGGTTAGGGTTAGGGTTCCTCAAGTACTAGAAGCCCCAAATTTGGTGTGGGCGCTTCTTGGGGGCTCCTGATGAAAAAGGCCCATGTCTCTAGGACAAAGTTGAAATGTCACCCCATAGACTTGCATTGAAATAAGGCTGAAGCTAGGGTTAGGGTTAGGGTTAGGGTTAGGGTTCCTCAAGTACTAGAAGCCCCAAATTTGGTGTGGGCGCTTCTTGGGGGCTCCTGATGAAAAAGCAAGTGGCCCCATGTCTCTAGGACAAAGTTGAAATGTCACCCCATAGACTTGCATTGAAATAAGGCTGAAGCTAGGGTTAGGGTTAGGGTTAGGGTTAGGGTTCCTCAAGTACTAGAAGCCCCAAATTTGGTGTGGGCGCTTCTTGGGGGCTCCTGATGAAAAAGCAAGTGGCCCCATGTCTCTAGGACAAAGTTGAAATGTCACCCCATAGACTTGCATTGAAATAAGGCTGAAGCTAGGGTTAGGGTTAGGGTTAGGGTTAGGGTTCCTCAAGTACTAGAAGCCCCAAATTTGGTGTGGGCGCTTCTTGGGGGCTCCTGATGAAAAAGCAAGTGGCCCCATGTCTCTAGGACAAAGTTGAAATGGCACCCCATAGACTTGCATTGAAATAAGGCTGAAGCTAGGGTTAGGGTTAGGGTTAGGGTTAGGGTTCCTCAAGTACTAGAAGCCCCAAATTTGGTGTGGGCGCTTCTTGGGGGCTCCTGATGAAAAAGCAAGTGGCCCCATGTCTCTAGGACAAAGTTGAAATGTCACCCCATAGACTTGCATTGAAATAAGGCTGAAGCTAGGGTTAGGGTTAGGGTTAGGGTTCCTCAAGTACTAGAAGCCCCAAATTTGGTGTGGGCGCTTCTTGGGGGCTCCTGATGAAAAAGCATGTCTCTAGGACAAAGTTGAAATGTCACCCCATAGACTTGCATTGAAATAAGGCTGAAGCTAGGGTTAGGGTTAGGGTTAGGGTTAGGGTTCCTCAAGTACTAGAAGCCCCAAATTTGGTGTGGGCGCTTGCTTCTTGGGGGCTCCTGATGAAAAAGCAAGTGGCCCCATGTCTCTAGGACAAAGTTGAAATGTCACCCCATAGACTTGCATTGAAATAAGGCTGAAGCTAGGGTTAGGGTTAGGGTTAGGGTTAGGGTTCCTCAAGTACTAGAAGCCCCAAATTTGGTGTGGGCGCTTCTTGGGGGCTCCTGATGAAAAAGCAAGTGGCCCCATGTCTCTAGGACAAAGTTGAAATGTCACCCCATAGACTTGCATTGAAATAAGGCTGAAGCTAGGGTTAGGGTTAGGGTTAGGGTTAGGGTTCCTCAAGTACTAGAAGCCCCAAATTTGGTGTGGGCGCTTCTTGGGGGCTCCTGATGAAAAAGCAAGTGGCCCCATGTCTCTAGGACAAAGTTGAAATGGCACCCCATAGACTTGCATTGAAATAAGGCTGAAGCTAGGGTTAGGGTTAGGGTTAGGGTTAGGGTTCCTCAAGTACTAGAAGCCCCAAATTTGGTGTGGGCGCTTCTTGGGGGCTCCTGATGAAAAAGCAAGTGGCCCCATGTCTCTAGGACAAAGTTGAAATGGCACCCCATAGACTTGCATTGAAATAAGGCTGAAGCTAGGGTTAGGGTTAGGGTTAGGGTTAGGGTTCCTCAAGTACTAGAAGCCCCAAATTTGGTGTGGGCGCTTCTTGGGGGCTCCTGATGAAAAAGCAAGTGGCCCCATGTCTCTAGGACAAAGTTGAAATGTCACCCCATAGACTTGCATTGAAATAAGGCTGAAGCTAGGGTTAGGGTTAGGGTTAGGGTTAGGGTTCCTCAAGTACTAGAAGCCCCAAATTTGGTGTGGGCGCTTCTTGGGGGCTCCTGATGAAAAAGCAAGTGGCCCCATGTCTCTAGGACAAAGTTGAAATGTCACCCCATAGACTTGCATTGAAATAAGGCTGAAGCTAGGGTTAGGGTTAGGGTTAGGGTTCCTCAAGTACTAGAAGCCCCAAATTTGGTGTGGGCGCTTCTTGGGGGCTCCTGATGAAAAAGCAAGTGGCCCCATGTCTCTAGGACAAAGTTGAAATGTCACCCCATAGACTTGCATTGAAATAAGGCTGAAGCTAGGGTTAGGGTTAGGGTTAGGGTTAGGGTTCCTCAAGTACTAGAAGCCCCAAATTTGGTGTGGGCGCTTCTTGGGGGCTCCTGATGAAAAAGCAAGTGGCCCCATGTCTCTAGGACAAAGTTGAAATGTCACCCCATAGACTTGCATTGAAATAAGGCTGAAGCTAGGGTTAGGGTTAGGGTTAGGGTTCCTCAAGTACTAGAAGCCCCAAATTTGGTGTGGGCGCTTCTTGGGGGCTCCTGATGAAAAAGCAAGTGGCCCCATGTCTCTAGGACAAAGTTGAAATGTCACCCCATAGACTTGCATTGAAATAAGGCTGAAGCTAGGGTTAGGGTTAGGGTTAGGGTTAGGGTTCCTCAAGTACTAGAAGCCCCAAATTTGGTGTGGGCGCTTCTTGGGGGCTCCTGATGAAAAAGCAAGTGGCCCCATGTCTCTAGGACAAAGTTGAAATGTCACCCCATAGACTTGCATTGAAATAAGGCTGAAGCTAGGGTTAGGGTTAGGGTTAGGGTTAGGGTTCCTCAAGTACTAGAAGCCCCAAATTTGGTGTGGGCGCTTCTTGGGGGCTCCTGATGAAAAAGCAAGTGGCCCCATGTCTCTAGGACAAAGTTGAAATGTCACCCCATAGACTTGCATTGAAATAAGGCTGAAGCTAGGGTTAGGGTTAGGGTTAGGGTTAGGGTTCCTCAAGTACTAGAAGCCCCAAATTTGGTGTGGGCGCTTCTTGGGGGCTCCTGATGAAAAAGCAAGTGGCCCCATGTCTCTAGGACAAAGTTGAAATGTCACCCCATAGACTTGCATTGAAATAAGGCTGAAGCTAGGGTTAGGGTTAGGGTTAGGGTTAGGGTTCCTCAAGTACTAGAAGCCCCAAATTTGGTGTGGGCGCTTCTTGGGGGCTCCTGATGAAAAAGCAAGTGGCCCCATGTCTCTAGGACAAAGTTGAAATGGCACCCCATAGACTTGCATTGAAATAAGGCTGAAGCTAGGGTTAGGGTTAGGGTTAGGGTTAGGGTTCCTCAAGTACTAGAAGCCCCAAATTTGGTGTGGGCGCTTCTTGGGGGCTCCTGATGAAAAAGCAAGTGGCCCCATGTCTCTAGGACAAAGTTGAAATGTCACCCCATAGACTTGCATTGAAATAAGGCTGAAGCTAGGGTTAGGGTTAGGGTTAGGGTTAGGGTTCCTCAAGTACTAGAAGCCCCAAATTTGGTGTGGGCGCTTCTTGGGGGCTCCTGATGAAAAAGCAAGTGGCCCCATGTCTCTAGGACAAAGTTGAAATGTCACCCCATAGACTTGCATTGAAATAAGGCTGAAGCTAGGGTTAGGGTTAGGGTTAGGGTTAGGGTTCCTCAAGTACTAGAAGCCCCAAATTTGGTGTGGGCGCTTCTTGGGGGCTCCTGATGAAAAAGCAAGTGGCCCCATGTCTCTAGGACAAAGTTGAAATGTCACCCCATAGACTTGCATTGAAATAAGGCTGAAGCTAGGGTTAGGGTTAGGGTTAGGGTTAGGGTTCCTCAAGTACTAGAAGCCCCAAATTTGGTGTGGGCGCTTCTTGGGGGCTCCTGATGAAAAAGCAAGTGGCCCCATGTCTCTAGGACAAAGTTGAAATGTCACCCCATAGACTTGCATTGAAATAAGGCTGAAGCTAGGGTTAGGGTTAGGGTTAGGGTTAGGGTTCCTCAAGTACTAGAAGCCCCAAATTTGGTGTGGGCGCTTCTTGGGGGCTCCTGATGAAAAAGCAAGTGGCCCCATGTCTCTAGGACAAAGTTGAAATGTCACCCCATAGACTTGCATTGAAATAAGGCTGAAGCTAGGGTTAGGGTTAGGGTTAGGGTTAGGGTTCCTCAAGTACTAGAAGCCCCAAATTTGGTGTGGGCGCTTCTTGGGGGCTCCTGATGAAAAAGCAAGTGGCCCCATGTCTCTAGGACAAAGTTGAAATGTCACCCCATAGACTTGCATTGAAATAAGGCTGAAGCTAGGGTTAGGGTTAGGGTTAGGGTTCCTCAAGTACTAGAAGCCCCAAATTTGGTGTGGGCGCTTCTTGGGGGCTCCTGATGAAAAAGCAAGTGGCCCCATGTCTCTAGGACAAAGTTGAAATGTCACCCCATAGACTTGCATTGAAATAAGGCTGAAGCTAGGGTTAGGGTTAGGGTTAGGGTTAGGGTTAGGGTTCCTCAAGTACTAGAAGCCCCAAATTTGGTGTGGGCGCTTCTTGGGGGCTCCTGATGAAAAAGCAAGTGGCCCCATGTCTCTAGGACAAAGTTGAAATGTCACCCCATAGACTTGCATTGAAATAAGGCTGAAGCTAGGGTTAGGGTTAGGGTTAGGGTTAGGGTTCCTCAAGTACTAGAAGCCCCAAATTTGGTGTGGGCGCTTCTTGGGGGCTCCTGATGAAAAAGCAAGTGGCCCCATGTCTCTAGGACAAAGTTGAAATGTCACCCCATAGACTTGCATTGAAATAAGGCTGAAGCTAGGGTTAGGGTTAGGGTTAGGGTTCCTCAAGTACTAGAAGCCCCAAATTTGGTGTGGGCGCTTCTTGGGGGCTCCTGATGAAAAAGCAAGTGGCCCCATGTCTCTAGGACAAAGTTGAAATGTCACCCCATAGACTTGCATTGAAATAAGGCTGAAGCTAGGGTTAGGGTTAGGGTTAGGGTTCCTCAAGTACTAGAAGCCCCAAATTTGGTGTGGGCGCTTCTTGGGGGCTCCTGATGAAAAAGCAAGTGGCCCCATGTCTCTAGGACAAAGTTGAAATGTCACCCCATAGACTTGCATTGAAATAAGGCTGAAGCTAGGGTTAGGGTTAGGGTTAGGGTTAGGGTTCCTCAAGTACTAGAAGCCCCAAATTTGGTGTGGGCGCTTCTTGGGGGCTCCTGATGAAAAAGCAAGTGGCCCCATGTCTCTAGGACAAAGTTGAAATGTCACCCCATAGACTTGCATTGAAATAAGGCTGAAGCTAGGGTTAGGGTTAGGGTTAGGGTTAGGGTTCCTCAAGTACTAGAAGCCCCAAATTTGGTGTGGGCGCTTCTTGGGGGCTCCTGATGAAAAAGCAAGTGGCCCCATGTCTCTAGGACAAAGTTGAAATGTCACCCCATAGACTTGCATTGAAATAAGGCTGAAGCTAGGGTTAGGGTTAGGGTTAGGGTTCCTCAAGTACTAGAAGCCCCAAATTTGGTGTGGGCGCTTCTTGGGGGCTCCTGATGAAAAAGCAAGTGGCCCCATGTCTCTAGGACAAAGTTGAAATGTCACCCCATAGACTTGCATTGAAATAAGGCTGAAGCTAGGGTTAGGGTTAGGGTTAGGGTTAGGGTTCCTCAAGTACTAGAAGCCCCAAATTTGGTGTGGGCGCTTCTTGGGGGCTCCTGATGAAAAAGCAAGTGGCCCCATGTCTCTAGGACAAAGTTGAAATGTCACCCCATAGACTTGCATTGAAATAAGGCTGAAGCTAGGGTTAGGGTTAGGGTTAGGGTTAGGGTTAGGGTTCCTCAAGTACTAGAAGCCCCAAATTTGGTGTGGGCGCTTCTTGGGGGCTCCTGATGAAAAAGCAAGTGGCCCCATGTCTCTAGGACAAAGTTGAAATGGCACCCCATAGACTTGCATTGAAATAAGGCTGAAGCTAGGGTTAGGGTTAGGGTTAGGGTTCCTCAAGTACTAGAAGCCCCAAATTTGGTGTGGGCGCTTCTTGGGGGCTCCTGATGAAAAAGCAAGTGGCCCCATGTCTCTAGGACAAAGTTGAAATGGCACCCCATAGACTTGCATTGAAATAAGGCTGAAGCTAGGGTTAGGGTTAGGGTTAGGGTTAGGGTTCCTCAAGTACTAGAAGCCCCAAATTTGGTGTGGGCGCTTCTTGGGGGCTCCTGATGAAAAAGCAAGTGGCCCCATGTCTCTAGGACAAAGTTGAAATGTCACCCCATAGACTTGCATTGAAATAAGGCTGAAGCTAGGGTTAGGGTTAGGGTTAGGGTTAGGGTTCCTCAAGTACTAGAAGCCCCAAATTTGGTGTGGGCGCTTCTTGGGGGCTCCTGATGAAAAAGCAAGTGGCCCCATGTCTCTAGGACAAAGTTGAAATGTCACCCCATAGACTTGCATTGAAATAAGGCTGAAGCTAGGGTTAGGGTTAGGGTTAGGGTTAGGGTTCCTCAAGTACTAGAAGCCCCAAATTTGGTGTGGGCGCTTCTTGGGGGCTCCTGATGAAAAAGCAAGTGGCCCCATGTCTCTAGGACAAAGTTGAAATGTCACCCCATAGACTTGCATTGAAATAAGGCTGAAGCTAGGGTTAGGGTTAGGGTTAGGGTTAGGGTTCCTCAAGTACTAGAAGCCCCAAATTTGGTGTGGGCGCTTCTTGGGGGCTCCTGATGAAAAAGCAAGTGGCCCCATGTCTCTAGGACAAAGTTGAAATGGCACCCCATAGACTTGCATTGAAATAAGGCTGAAGCTAGGGTTAGGGTTAGGGTTAGGGTTAGGGTTCCTCAAGTACTAGAAGCCCCAAATTTGGTGTGGGCGCTTCTTGGGGGCTCCTGATGAAAAAGCAAGTGGCCCCATGTCTCTAGGACAAAGTTGAAATGGCACCCCATAGACTTGCATTGAAATAAGGCTGAAGCTAGGGTTAGGGTTAGGGTTAGGGTTAGGGTTCCTCAAGTACTAGAAGCCCCAAATTTGGTGTGGGCGCTTCTTGGGGGCTCCTGATGAAAAAGCAAGTGGCCCCATGTCTCTAGGACAAAGTTGAAATGTCACCCCATAGACTTGCATTGAAATAAGGCTGAAGCTAGGGTTAGGGTTAGGGTTAGGGTTAGGGTTCCTCAAGTACTAGAAGCCCCAAATTTGGTGTGGGCGCTTCTTGGGGGCTCCTGATGAAAAAGCAAGTGGCCCCATGTCTCTAGGACAAAGTTGAAATGTCACCCCATAGACTTGCATTGAAATAAGGCTGAAGCTAGGGTTAGGGTTAGGGTTAGGGTTAGGGTTCCTCAAGTACTAGAAGCCCCAAATTTGGTGTGGGCGCTTCTTGGGGGCTCCTGATGAAAAAGCAAGTGGCCCCATGTCTCTAGGACAAAGTTGAAATGTCACCCCATAGACTTGCATTGAAATAAGGCTGAAGCTAGGGTTAGGGTTAGGGTTAGGGTTAGGGTTCCTCAAGTACTAGAAGCCCCAAATTTGGTGTGGGCGCTTCTTGGGGGCTCCTGATGAAAAAGCAAGTGGCCCCATGTCTCTAGGACAAAGTTGAAATGGCACCCCATAGACTTGCATTGAAATAAGGCTGAAGCTAGGGTTAGGGTTAGGGTTAGGGTTAGGGTTCCTCAAGTACTAGAAGCCCCAAATTTGGTGTGGGCGCTTCTTGGGGGCTCCTGATGAAAAAGCAAGTGGCCCCATGTCTCTAGGACAAAGTTGAAATGTCACCCCATAGACTTGCATTGAAATAAGGCTGAAGCTAGGGTTAGGGTTAGGGTTAGGGTTAGGGTTCCTCAAGTACTAGAAGCCCCAAATTTGGTGTGGGCGCTTCTTGGGGGCTCCTGATGAAAAAGCAAGTGGCCCCATGTCTCTAGGACAAAGTTGAAATGTCACCCCATAGACTTGCATTGAAATAAGGCTGAAGCTAGGGTTAGGGTTAGGGTTAGGGTTAGGGTTCCTCAAGTACTAGAAGCCCCAAATTTGGTGTGGGCGCTTCTTGGGGGCTCCTGATGAAAAAGCAAGTGGCCCCATGTCTCTAGGACAAAGTTGAAATGTCACCCCATAGACTTGCATTGAAATAAGGCTGAAGCTAGGGTTAGGGTTAGGGTTAGGGTTAGGGTTCCTCAAGTACTAGAAGCCCCAAATTTGGTGTGGGCGCTTCTTGGGGGCTCCTGATGAAAAAGCAAGTGGCCCCATGTCTCTAGGACAAAGTTGAAATGTCACCCCATAGACTTGCATTGAAATAAGGCTGAAGCTAGGGTTAGGGTTAGGGTTAGGGTTAGGGTTCCTCAAGTACTAGAAGCCCCAAATTTGGTGTGGGCGCTTCTTGGGGGCTCCTGATGAAAAAGCAAGTGGCCCCATGTCTCTAGGACAAAGTTGAAATGTCACCCCATAGACTTGCATTGAAATAAGGCTGAAGCTAGGGTTAGGGTTAGGGTTAGGGTTAGGGTTCCTCAAGTACTAGAAGCCCCAAATTTGGTGTGGGCGCTTCTTGGGGGCTCCTGATGAAAAAGCAAGTGGCCCCATGTCTCTAGGACAAAGTTGAAATGTCACCCCATAGACTTGCATTGAAATAAGGCTGAAGCTAGGGTTAGGGTTAGGGTTAGGGTTAGGGTTCCTCAAGTACTAGAAGCCCCAAATTTGGTGTGGGCGCTTCTTGGGGGCTCCTGATGAAAAAGCAAGTGGCCCCATGTCTCTAGGACAAAGTTGAAATGTCACCCCATAGACTTGCATTGAAATAAGGCTGAAGCTAGGGTTAGGGTTAGGGTTAGGGTTAGGGTTCCTCAAGTACTAGAAGCCCCAAATTTGGTGTGGGCGCTTCTTGGGGGCTCCTGATGAAAAAGCAAGTGGCCCCATGTCTCTAGGACAAAGTTGAAATGTCACCCCATAGACTTGCATTGAAATAAGGCTGAAGCTAGGGTTAGGGTTAGGGTTAGGGTTCCTCAAGTACTAGAAGCCCCAAATTTGGTGTGGGCGCTTCTTGGGGGCTCCTGATGAAAAAGCAAGTGGCCCCATGTCTCTAGGACAAAGTTGAAATGTCACCCCATAGACTTGCATTGAAATAAGGCTGAAGCTAGGGTTAGGGTTAGGGTTAGGGTTAGGGTTCCTCAAGTACTAGAAGCCCCAAATTTGGTGTGGGCGCTTCTTGGGGGCTCCTGATGAAAAAGCAAGTGGCCCCATGTCTCTAGGACAAAGTTGAAATGTCACCCCATAGACTTGCATTGAAATAAGGCTGAAGCTAGGGTTAGGGTTAGGGTTAGGGTTAGGGTTCCTCAAGTACTAGAAGCCCCAAATTTGGTGTGGGCGCTTCTTGGGGGCTCCTGATGAAAAAGCAAGTGGCCCCATGTCTCTAGGACAAAGTTGAAATGTCACCCCATAGACTTGCATTGAAATAAGGCTGAAGCTAGGGTTAGGGTTAGGGTTAGGGTTAGGGTTCCTCAAGTACTAGAAGCCCCAAATTTGGTGTGGGCGCTTCTTGGGGGCTCCTGATGAAAAAGCAAGTGGCCCCATGTCTCTAGGACAAAGTTGAAATGTCACCCCATAGACTTGCATTGAAATAAGGCTGAAGCTAGGGTTAGGGTTAGGGTTAGGGTTAGGGTTCCTCAAGTACTAGAAGCCCCAAATTTGGTGTGGGCGCTTCTTGGGGGCTCCTGATGAAAAAGCAAGTGGCCCCATGTCTCTAGGACAAAGTTGAAATGTCACCCCATAGACTTGCATTGAAATAAGGCTGAAGCTAGGGTTAGGGTTAGGGTTAGGGTTAGGGTTCCTCAAGTACTAGAAGCCCCAAATTTGGTGTGGGCGCTTCTTGGGGGCTCCTGATGAAAAAGCAAGTGGCCCCATGTCTCTAGGACAAAGTTGAAATGTCACCCCATAGACTTGCATTGAAATAAGGCTGAAGCTAGGGTTAGGGTTAGGGTTAGGGTTAGGGTTCCTCAAGTACTAGAAGCCCCAAATTTGGTGTGGGCGCTTCTTGGGGGCTCCTGATGAAAAAGCAAGTGGCCCCATGTCTCTAGGACAAAGTTGAAATGTCACCCCATAGACTTGCATTGAAATAAGGCTGAAGCTAGGGTTAGGGTTAGGGTTAGGGTTAGGGTTCCTCAAGTACTAGAAGCCCCAAATTTGGTGTGGGCGCTTCTTGGGGGCTCCTGATGAAAAAGCAAGTGGCCCCATGTCTCTAGGACAAAGTTGAAATGTCACCCCATAGACTTGCATTGAAATAAGGCTGAAGCTAGGGTTAGGGTTAGGGTTAGGGTTAGGGTTCCTCAAGTACTAGAAGCCCCAAATTTGGTGTGGGCGCTTCTTGGGGGCTCCTGATGAAAAAGCAAGTGGCCCCATGTCTCTAGGACAAAGTTGAAATGTCACCCCATAGACTTGCATTGAAATAAGGCTGAAGCTAGGGTTAGGGTTAGGGTTAGGGTTAGGGTTCCTCAAGTACTAGAAGCCCCAAATTTGGTGTGGGCGCTTCTTGGGGGCTCCTGATGAAAAAGCAAGTGGCCCCATGTCTCTAGGACAAAGTTGAAATGTCACCCCATAGACTTGCATTGAAATAAGGCTGAAGCTAGGGTTAGGGTTAGGGTTAGGGTTAGGGTTCCTCAAGTACTAGAAGCCCCAAATTTGGTGTGGGCGCTTCTTGGGGGCTCCTGATGAAAAAGCAAGTGGCCCCATGTCTCTAGGACAAAGTTGAAATGTCACCCCATAGACTTGCATTGAAATAAGGCTGAAGCTAGGGTTAGGGTTAGGGTTAGGGTTAGGGTTCCTCAAGTACTAGAAGCCCCAAATTTGGTGTGGGTGCTTCTTGGGGGCTCCTGATGAAAAAGCAAGTGGCCCCATGTCTCTAGGACAAAGTTGAAATGTCACCCCATAGACTTGCATTGAAATAAGGCTGAAGCTAGGGTTAGGGTTAGGGTTAGGGTTAGGGTTCCTCAAGTACTAGAAGCCCCAAATTTGGTGTGGGCGCTTCTTGGGGGCTCCTGATGAAAAAGCAAGTGGCCCCATGTCTCTAGGACAAAGTTGAAATGTCACCCCATAGACTTGCATTGAAATAAGGCTGAAGCTAGGGTTAGGG